>NC_056670.1:6557500-6750000 GCF_018350195.1 Panthera tigris
CCGTGTCTCCCTCTCTCTCTGCCCCTGCCCCGCTCACACTCTCAATCTGTTTCTCAAAAATAAATAAACATTAAAAATTTGTGAAATAGTGCAACATATTCCACAACACACGGTCCCCCCTATCTTAGCTGGCTTTCCCTTATTTCAAAGCAACTTCATATTAAAAAATGAGATTAACCTACTTTCTAGAAAGAACTCCTTGAATAATAAACAACTGCTAAAGTATCTGCACTGAAATTATGTTCAATTCTTACTCAACTGTCTGGCACTCTAAATAGGTGTAATGCCCCTAAATCAAGTGCACAAACCAGGTTTTACACAATACACCTGCAGCAGGAAAGATGCTTCAGCCAGAGACCAGTTTTAACTGAGGAAATAAAAGCAAATATCTTTGTAAGAAGCAACATACACAAATTTTGCTATTGTGACTATAAAAATTTCCCGAAGAAAGCATAAACTCTGAAGAATCACTTTACTCCCACAGGGAACGTCAGCCAATAGAATGTTCACGTCTAGACGTTTTAAAAGGAACTGGGAAATCTGATGTTTGCACCAACTCCCTCTGGGTGGGGAGAAATGTCCAGACGACTTCTCTACTGGATGCAAGATCTGTAGTTCTCAGGGAAGATTTCAGACATTTTAGGCTCAAATGAACTCCACCGTCTCCAAAGTAGCCTGAGCACGAAGGTACACGGGGCAGAGGTCACCATCAGGGTTTGGTCTGCCAATGGACAGAGGTCATGGGGGACCGGCAAGGTCACAGGAGAGAGACAGTAATGTTGGGAATCAACTCCAGAAAGGGGGGTGCTCGCGGCCCCAGCCCTGTCATGGACCAGAACGTCAAAGGGGGTGCGGTCCTCCCCAGGCATCTGCAGGATCTCGCTCGGGGTGCTGAAAATGCCCCAAACATGTGACACAGCCATGTTCAAGTGAAGGTATGCTTTCAGTTCACGGCCGGCTCCAGAGCAACTCAACACCATCTGAAGCAGAAAGTCAACACCATCTGAAGCAGAAAGGCTTCCGAGCTTGGGGACACGAGAACTGAAGTCAAGTCACCGGCCACCTGCACTTCCCTGGGTGGAGTTCAACGCCTGTCCTCGCTCGGGGCTACGGCAGGGCAGGCGTATGACAGACCAAAGGGGAGCTTTCCAAACCCAGGAAGCACAGCACAAAGAGACTGTCAGAGTGCTCACAGCACAGCAGATTAATCTATAAAGGACTAAACTGTAATGTCCAAAGCTTTCTGCCCAGGGAACTCCAGAAATAAGACAAGATCTTGCCACACTCCTTTAGAGAGGCTTATTATTCAAGGCAATCACTGCCGTCTGACACTGATAAATGACACAGATCTTTATGACTTAGATCTGGATCTACTCCTTGTAAACACAACATCAGTGTAGGTCTAGCCTTCCACCTGACCCCACAAGCTAGGGAGGCCGCGGTTACACCTCTGGGTTCTCCTAGTAACTGGACCGTGAGCTTCACAGCCGCACGCCGTGCCCCTCAGGGTCCCTGGCCACCTGCCCTTCAAGCGCTGTGCAAAGGACAATGTGTCCACAAGGGCACACTGTTACAATATCACCAGGACAGAGTCCAAGAGTTTTTCCAGTAACAAGAGGAAGAACAGTCAACACACAAAAAGTACATCATTGAATAACAAAGAGAACAAAGTCCTGGAGTGAAATGGTATGATGCCTGAGATGCGCTTTAAAATACCGACCGCCCTCTCTCTCCTCCCCCCCCTTCCCGCCCCCTCCAACCATCCGTCCCCCTTCCTGCCACCGCCCCTCACCACCCGTAGGAAAAGAATCATGAAAAGCTGACAGTTATTAACCCTGGGTGATAAGGAGACAGAGTTCATTTTACCAGTCACTGTATGTTCTCAAGAACTGTTTTTTAAAATTATTATTGTAACAAAATGTTTTTTTAAGTTCTAATTTAGTAGGAACCCAATTTGTTTAAAAAATAATACATGGACAGGGGCGCCTGGGTGGCTCAGTAGGTTAAGCGTCTGACTTCGGCTCAGGTCACGATCTCAAGGTTCGTGGGTTCGAGCCCCGCGTTGGGCTCTGCGCTGACAGCTCAGAGCCTGGAGCCCGCTTCAGATTCTGTCTCCCTCTCTCTCTGCCCCTCCCCTGCTCATGCTCCGTCTGTCTGTCTCTCAAAAATAAACATTAAAAAAATTAAAAAAAATAATATTAGTACATAGACATACACAAAAACATAAATCACCCAGATAAGAAAACTAAACACACCCACAAGTTTATATTGGGTGGCGGGATGGAACCAAAGAACAAGTCAGCGGCTGGCACACAAGCACTAAGCAGAGAGGCACCGCTCAGCACACAGGCCTCTCCAGCAAGCCGCATGCGCTCGTCAACTTTTACCGGAGCCACCACCCCCTGATGTCACCTGCTCAAGTTACATGGTGAAAGCAGCCCGTCTGTAATAACCCGCCCCTACAGCCCACGTCCCCCGAGTAAGGTGCGATGGGACCCTGAGTGCCCACCCCAGCGTCACCCAGCCGACACTCACTGGCAGGGGGGCCCTCGTCAGAGGGCTCTTTCCTCAGGGAACGAAGACACGTGGCCGGTTTCTCTGCCTCAAGAGACCGGGTCCAGGCAACGATGTTCTCAGGGGAGGGGAGGGGAGGGGAGGGGAGGGGAGGGGAGGGGAGGGGAGGGGAGGGAGGGGAAGAGGAGGGAAGGGAAGGGAAGGGCAAAAAGAAGAAGCGCTGACAGGCCAGAGCACCTCCCAGCAGCCCGAGAGGAACCAGAAGCAGCCCAAACCACCGCGTGGTGCTTACTGGGCAGACGTGCGGAAGCTTCGCTCGTGTGGCCCAGTCTCCGCTCTCGCTCTGAGCTTCCCTCTGGCACCCCAGGAAGACAAGGAAGTCGGGGTATCTGAGAAACCCCACGGCAGACAGGGAGGCAGGCGAAGCAATGGGACACTGCTCCAGAAACGTCGTTTGATAAGGTGCCGAGTTCTGAGACCGACGACTGGGGATGGAACACGGACCGTGGACCTCTGCAGACAGCCGTCCCTCAGCAAGGAAGAAAACACTCTGTCGGCAGAACGTTTCTGTATGAGTACGGACGCCCGGGACGCAGCCGACGGAGCACTGGCCGAGGAGCAGGGCTTGAGAGGACGGTGTGGGCAAACCCACCCCCCAAACCAAGGGGATTCTTTGCTCTCGCGTGTCCCCAGAACACTGCTCAGTTCATCCTCCCGGAGCAAAGTGCTGATGATCTGAGCATCCGGGATGCGGACCTTTGCCACCTGAGTCACACGTCCTATCTCTATTCAGAAGCTACAAAAGCGGTGGGGGGGGGGGGGGGGAAGCTGCCGTGAAGGCCACGTCTCAGGCTGGACAGGAAAGTCGCTCACATCCCCATCTCCTTATCTTTCCTGCCTGAACTTTCACAAGAAGTCTTCTTTTCACAACTGGCCAGTCCCCACCTCGTGGATGAGGAGAATCTTGGCGTGTCCCCGTTTTGCTCTGGCCACCGGGAATCCCTGAGCCAAATCTACAACTCAGACTGGCTGAACCCAGACACTCAGTGCTGGGACCTAAAGGGTCCGAGTGCCTGTCTTGTGACTCATACAACATGACGACCGTCACTACCCACACGAATTCCTCCTTCAAGAGACGAGGCTCGCGGACGGCAGCACGGGTTGACAGCACAGGGCTGGTTTCCGCCTGGCCCCTCAGATTCGTTCTGCACCATGTTTTTACAACACGTGACAGGGCAGAATGTGCCCCGACTCGATCAAGAATCACATCCGCTAGGAACTCCCGCTGTCATTCGGTTACCCATAACCTTCAAATCGTGGGTCTTCTCCGAAGGGTGTGATCTCTAACTGGGTCTGAACAAATTCTGGGGCCGCGCTAGGAAACGGACATCAAAGCAAATCGGGGGTCGTGTGAAATAAACACACAACAGCAGAAAACGTCTGTTGTTGTTGTTGTTATTGTTTTTTAATAGCTGCCTATGCATTCTGTTTAAGCTGTGTCTAACTTCTTTCAAGGGCATAAAGCAAATCAAGTTTGACCCCAATGTGCAGGCTGTTAGAGCTGGTTGTTTTCTTCTAGGCTTTTGCTTTTCATTCAACACCGAAGAGGTTAGCAAGTAATGACTGGTATGAATCTTCTCTGCCTAACTAAAGGATAAAAGTAACTTAACGACTGCACCTTAAAGGAAGTCAAGTAATGAGCCAAATGGACACGTCGCTGTATTAACGAGTTATACTTTACGATCTAATTATCAAATGCAGGACCACGCTGTCATCTGCACGGACTCGCGTCAGCTTTTACAAACCAGGGCGAGCTGGGCAGAAGCACATGACTTCTGCGAGGACGGACTGCGGGAGAAATGCTGGTTCCCATCGGACTATGGACTTTCTCGCGCTCATACACACACCTCCAGAGGTATCGGGCCCTGCTCTCTCTGGCCACAGCCACTTTCTTGTGATTACATCCTAAGTAACACCTCCACGAGTAACAGCCACGATCGGTACCCTCAATGTTGGCAATTCAAGATGCGATTCGGGGTAAAAAATCAAGGTAATAAGCAAGTTGCAGGGGTCGTCCCCGGGGTACCTGTCATCGATGGATGGTCTCTTTCACCACTAAGGAGCAGGTATAGCCCGGTACCACGCTCGGGGCCCCGATTAATCTCCCCTCCCGGCACAGGAGAGCGCCACTCCCCGCCTCCAGTTATTACTACTACTGGCCCGATTCCGCCTCCAAACCTGTTCATGCAGGCTATGCCGGTTTCCGTTATTACATAATCTCATTAAGTATTAAGTAATAAACGAATCTGGGTCTGAAAACAAAGCAAGCTGTTGTTTCTATACAGACGAAATTAAACGCTTTAGAAAGAAGTGACAAACAAAAAAAAACCGCTAAAAGAGACGGCTGGAAAATTAGGTGTTAATATTCTGCGGGAAGAGGGGGGCTTCGCATCCAGCACGTGAAAGACAGGCCAATTCTGAACGCTGATATCTCGAAGTTTAAGAAATGTTGACGGTGGGCATATCTTTTTTTTTTTTTTCCTACTATTTCCACTCTTAACTAATGAATCATGCAGCTACAGGTGCTTAGTATGATGCCAAGAAACTACACCAAGGTCTGGACCCTCCCGTTGTATTTTCCTCCTTCCTTGATAAAGAACTTGAACAAAAATCAAAGGCAGACAGTTTGCCCTGATCAAATCTCAGCCCCCTTTCAATGGCCACGTCTCCCGGAATCACCTCCCTCGGCCCCACAGAGCCAGGGGCCCAGTGTCCCCCGTCTGGTGACCAAGGTTAAACACCGCCCCTTCTCTTTTCTTTGCATTTACAACCCCCATTAGCTCATATAAGTACGCTCGGAGTTGAGCAAAACAAGGCAAAGTTCACATCACACTAGAAAGTGTTTGTTAGTCTTGCCCAGGATGCTGCGTTTCAGAAGATCCATCCACATTCACCTATCTGCACGTAGTAGCAGTTCAAGAGTATACAAAGAGGAAGTAAAAACTTCAGTACTGTGGAAGGGGAGGGATCTCTTGGAACCAGATATTGCAAGGAACAGGTTAGTCTTATGGCAAATGAGTTACAAAGTAGAAAGAACTAGGTTTAAACTCTGTGACTGCAGGCAAGTTAAGAGCCTTTCCAAACCAGTTTCCTTGTACATAAAACGTCAGCATAATACCACCTACTTCACGGGATTAAATGAGACAAAGAGTTGGAAAGCACCTGGTACAGTCCAGGCGCATAGTAGGCGCTCAATAAATCATGGCTGCCTTTAGTAGTCTACCTTTTTGTACTCAAGCCGTACCCAAAATGACATTATTTGTTTCTTTTTTTTTTTTTTTTTTGCATCTTCCTTCCCTCCATTTAAGAACTCAAGGATTCTCTTGAAAATCACTGGGTCCCCACAGCTCAGAGACTCCGCTGTGAAGAGAGCTCTACAGAGCGAGGTAACATCACCTGTGAGATACGTCTCCACGCTCCGGGGAGCTCAGAAATTGTGGGGCTCCCAAAATGCGAACGTCAGTTGCCTGATTTATGTTACTAAATTTACTCGAATGAAAGTGCAGGCTCAGGCAGGACACCGGCCGGTGTCTGTTTATACGGTCACTCCCCAGCAGGAGCGAAGGATCTCGAATCTTGAATCACACACCCACAGCAAAGACGAAGATGTTGAAGGGTGCAGGAAGATAAGGGGGCCGGCCCGGTCTAGTTCTGACACGAACGTAGACAGCAGAAAGGGGAGGAGGGAGGACACGGCCCGGTGATGTTTACCAACAGACCAGCCGCACACACACCTCTGATCCTGGCTCCGTCCCCTTCCATGGGAGAGGAAAATGTTTCCGTGGTCGCAAGAACACAGGGTCTGAGTTTACTTAGACGTGTGCGTCTCCCCCTCTTTTCTGGATGAGCATCAGCTCCAACCTGCTGCCTTGAAGGCGGCACATGCCAAGGAAGCCGCCTTTCCCGTTTGCCCAAGACGATAAAATGCAACAGCCCAGCCGTTAGTGAAACGACCCCTCGGGTTCCAGGGATATTCAAGATAAAGCTGTTTTTTTCCTTCAAAGAAAAGCTTTTTCTCCTCCTCGGGTCTAATTACTGATTCACAAAGAAGCCACTAAAAGCAAAGGAGGTGCAGGCCGGGAAGGGGGTGACGGGGCCCGCCTCGAGGGGTGCAGAGGCATCTGAGGACTGTGACCCAAACTCCTCTCGCCCCCTTCAGCCCTGACTTGGGAATGCCTTGTGCTGAGGAGACGCGTCTCCAAAGGCCACACACAGGAGTCACTCCGCCCCGGACGTCGTGCCCTCAGACGCTGGCAGGTATTTCGCAGTGCAGTCAGTCGCACGCTGCGTGAGATTTTCTTCTCTATAAAGGTAGCAGTCTTGTAATTTTCCTGCTCTCCCTGAGCTTCTTAAAAAACAAAAAAACAGGTCGTTGGAAAATAGTACTTATTCACTTAAAATGACAGTTAAAAATAAGCATGTGCGCAGTTCAAACAGAAATCCCGATGCAGATCCGACGAAGACAAGCAGACTCGTCACAGCTCTCCGCACAAACTGAGGAGGATGCGTCTAAAATACGCAAAGGAGGGGCGCCTGGGTGGCTCAGTCAGTTGAGCGGCCGACTTCAGCTCAGGTCATGATCTCACACTCTGTGAGTTCGAGCCCCGCGTCGGGCTCTGTGCTGACAGCTCAGAGCCTGGAGCCTGTTTCAGATTCTGTGTCTCCCCCTCTCTCTTCCCCTCCCCCCGCTCATGCTCTGTCTCTCTTCATCTCAAAAATAAATACAAACGTTAAAAAAATAATAAAAATTAAAAAAAACAAAACAAAAAAATAAAATAAAATAAAATACGCAAAGGAGTGGCCAAACACCGAAATACCAGATACGGAAATGAAATCATCCTAAAGGATCGTAATGATCAGCTTTGAGGTCCAATGGTTTCCCAAAAGCGATCAAATCGTTAACGTTAACGTCCGAGTGTTTAATTATGCCGACACCACAGAGCTGTGCCCTTCAGTTCAGCCACGCGCCTCCTCTCCGTGACAGGCAGCTGCCCCCTCAGTGCTCACAACAGGACACGCAGCGCTGGCCCGCACCGCTTCTCGAAGCGGAGGTTCCAGTAGGTTCCGGCTACATTTTCGCAGCGCGTCTCCTGTGAAGCCAGCACGCCATCAGCTCTCAGGCGAACCTCGCCGAGAAGCTCAAGTGCTATCGAGGCACCGTCTGAAGAAACTGACCTAACAAGCTTCGGACCATCAGGCAGTTCTCTCTTCATACGGCGAGGGCTACCCAGCGGACGTCATGACCACACACACACACACACACACACACACACACACACACACACACACACACTCCTTCTGCTCCCCTTCCAATCCACAGAGACAAGCCACCTTTACGGTGATACACGCTATTATTATTCAAGACCGTACTCAGCCTTCGCGTAATGAATACTTCTAGCCAGGAATTTTATGTGAGCCAAATTATTCAAAAGAATGAGCAGAGAAATTCACTCGTGGATATCAAGTTCTCAAATGCAATGGGCCACATGAAATGTAGAGACAGTCAGTGGATGGGCGGTGGCCCAGGGTGGCCCAGGGCTGCGGAAGGAGCGGGGAGAAGCCGGAAAGGCAGGGGGCGCTCTCCAACCCGGAGATGGTGACGGTTGCAGGACTCGGCAAATTTACTAAAAATCTCTGAACGGTATGCTAAAAAGAGGTGAAATCTGTGGTATGTAGAGCATGTCTCAGGAAAGTATTTAAGTGACAGGGTAATCATTTGGACTTGGTATTTTTTTTAACGTTTATTTATTTTGAGAGCTAGAGAGAGCACAAATTGGGTGCGGGCAGGCGAGCGGGGAAGGAGCAGAGAGAAAGGGAGAGAGAGGATCCCAGGCAGGCTCCGTGCTGTCGGCAAAGAGCCCAGTGTGGGGCTCGAACCCACGAACCGTGAGATCAGGACCTGAGCCAAAACCAAGAGTCAGATGCTTAACTGACTGAGCCCCCCCAGTGCCCCTGGACTTAGCATTTTGATCGGGACTGGAAAGCAAGTAAGGACGGATGAAAATCCTCACTTTTGAGAATGTTCATCCCAGTACTTTCCACTAGCCCAAAGTTCAAAGGTGAAGATTAGCTACACTACGGTCCCTTCATATGGTAGGGCATGTGAGGCTATCGTAAGTGATGCAGGGAAAACGCGACAACCGAAATGTCCGTCACCGGAAGAAATCATGGCGCAGTCACCCTCAGGCTGTACTGCGTTCCGTGCCAAACGGGCCATTTAAAAATATGTTAGATCACGTGCACCACACACAGGAACGCGTGCAGGACAGGGCACCGGGCAGGACACGTCAGGAACGGGCCGGGGGGGGGGGGGGGGGGGGGGAGGGGTATCTAGGTATACACGTGTGCTTGCGCGTGTGCTGGGAAAGATAAATACCAAATTGGTCACGATGCTCATGCTTTGGAAGGGGGCATGGCGGGGCGGGGAGGATTTTCCCCCAAAGTTCAATGAGGGGTCCGGAAGGATGGGCACCAAAGCTCCAGAACGCTGGTCCTGGGCCAGGTGCAATTTGTATGGTTTTTTTATGATCCTTTTCACCGTTCCTTTTTATTGGAGAGGGAGGTTAGTACAGGGGTCAAGAGACGGCCTAGTTTTAGGGGTGCTTGGGTGGCTCACTCAGTTAAGCGTCTGACTTCGGCTCAGGTCATGATCTCACAGTTCGTGGGATCGAGCCCCACATCAGGCTCTGTGCTGACAGTTAAGGGCCTGGAGCCTGCTTCAGATTCTGTGTCTCCCTCTCTCTCTGCCCCTCCCCGGCTCACACTCTGTCTCTGTCTTTCTCTCAAAAATAAATAACCATTAAAAAAAAAAAAAAAATTAAGAAAAAAAAAAAGAGAGAGGGACGGCCTGGTTTTAAATCCCAGCTCTTCTGGCGACTTGCTGTGAGGTCTTGAGCAAATTACTCAGCCGCTCCGCGTGGCAGCTTCCTGCCTCGCTGAACGTCACAGCACGTCCACCACAGCTTGTGAGAACTAAGTACGTCGTGTCCGGGAGGCACGGGGAACACGGTCCAGCACAGAGTGTTCCCCGTTAGCACTCATCGGTACACAGGAACTTGACTTCTGTGCGGAAAACAGAAAGGGGTATGAAACCCCTGACACGGACTCCCTTGTTCCATCACGTCAAGTTCGTTCGGTAGGAACACAAGCAAGAGGCGACGGGCACGGGCCGGAGTCTGGAGAGCCGGCAGAGTGTGCCCGCTGACCAACACTGACGTAACCGCCCTCCCTGTGGGCCACAGCCAGACCAGGGGGTATCCGGCCGGGAGGCTCCCAGGTGCCGTGGCTCAAGACGTGACCGATTCCTCCTGCGGCCGTCACCACGGCGACCACGCTGCCTCACGACGGCCAACAATTAGCGTGTGCGACCAGGCCGATGGCAGAGACTCCTGAAACACAACCGCTCTGTACCGACACTTACGCCTAGTAATTGACCTCCGTGGGACTTCCGGCCTCACCTTGAGACCTACGATACAAAACAGGGTCATTACCTGACTCTTGAGCCAGCAGAGGTAAAAAAAAAAAAATCATGTCAACAACAGTCATGTGCTAAAAACACAGAGCGAACCTCTGCCTTCCTGAAAATCACCGGGTTCCGATCTAGCCCCGTGTCCCCTCCCTCCTGGGAAGCCCGGGAGTGGCAGCACTGAGGATCAAACACAGAAACTCCGCCTGCAACGCCTCTGCTTCTCCACCTGCTCTCGTCCTGCCAGCCTCCTTCCCATGTGCTTCTTGCCTTTCACTCCAGCTGCGAGGCATTCCTCCAAAAAACCTCTACGCCCCCCAGAATCGTATGCCACCTAACCAAAAATACACACCAGGAGCTCCTGGTGTCCTGAAGTATGTATTTTTCATGGCGGTCACAGTCGATAGCAGCATTTTATTCTTCATTCACTTTGTTTCTCCAAGGCTGACCGGTTTGCAACAGGGCCCCAGGGTCTCACCTCCAGAGCCGTCCTCACCGTCACCGAACAAACTGCAGACGCTCCTGCTTTCAGAAACGGATTTTTCGAGGTGGATTCCGTTTGCCTTAGGCACCTGTCCTCCGGTATAAAATGTTAAAGACAAATGCATACGTGAACTTCTGTCAGTGGTATTTAGTCCACTTAGCTTATAGACCTATAAGCTGCAGCTGAGGACGCCAGGTGGACCACAGCTGAACTAAACCGCCGTGCCCGAGAAATCATCTGTGAGCTTCTTCTGACGGGGCTACACAGACGTTTTGAAACATCCCCGTTTATCGTTTACGGCTTCGAAAAGAAAACTGACGTTACCAAACCACAAGACGTACCTCTGATCAAAGCTAATTAATGACATCATTCACAATTATTCCATCAGTCTGTACTGAAATGGATGCCTAATAAGCACTGGGACCATCCAGGACGACAACAGCTGCCTTCTCTCGTGTGCTGATGTCCAATTATTTTTGTGTGGAATGCCGCGGAAGAGGGACAGAAGTCAAAGCTGAGCATCAGCTCTCCCAAAAAGAAACCTGTTTTCACCAATGCAGGCTTTCATTTCAGCAAATTCGAATTAGCAGAGGCACCTGCCTTCATAAAGCTATCAAGAGGCAACCCAGCCAACGGGCACCTCGTCTCAAGTCAAAGGGCATGAAAAAGCGGCCACGATCCCACCAGAAACGAGGACTTATGGTATTTTGTGTGTCACCCAAGACAATACTGAGCCGTCGTGTTATCCCTTATAGGATACCATTAAAAAACTTCTCACGTATATGAATAAGGTAAGTATATAAATACAGATTCCTCAAGTTGTCAGGATACCCTCCAACTCTTCTCTGGTGAGACATCTTATTAAATAAAGAACTAGCAAAGTATTTCCCCTGGAGTTAGGCTGAGTTATGGTTTACAGAGAACGTAACAAGCTCTCACACGCTCCAGTTTTGTTAGCCTAAATCTTACATTTTAAATGTTCAAAGGAAAAGACTGCTCCTCGGAGAGAGCCATCCTTTGTGTGTTCATTACTTTGAATTTAGATGTTTAAAGTACAGTCTTAACGACACTGTAACCACAGGGAACAGATCCCCTCTTCCTGGGCAGCCTAGGCAGGCAACGGTGCGAACGCAAAGGAAGGAGAGACTCGACCAGACGACATTCGGCACCAGCGCCCCGTTTCCACACTCGATACTCTACACAACGAACCACGACGTGAACGACAGATACCGTCTCAGGACTCAGCCCAGCTACCTGGAAGCTGCGTGAAGGGTTATGAAGAGAAGGCATGGAGGTGGCCCGGACTCCGGGGGACTATCCGTCAGGCACGCGCACGTCTAGCTGACGCCCACGTCCCAGCGGAACCGTGACACGAGCTCTCTATTCCTGCCCATTCTCCTTGCTCTTCCTCGCCTGCATCCGTTTGTTCTACGCATCACACCGGTGGGGGAGGGGGGGACGTCCCCAGGTGGCTACATTCTGCTCATAAGCTCGCCTGCTCTTCAGAGGGCTGTAAACTGCTGACGGCCAAGGCAAGTGCAGAGGGCAAGGTCACCAACACCCATCACTCCTTCTGGCAGTCCTGGTGCAAGTAACATGCTGTGTGTGGGGTCTCCAGGGCGACAAGTCACACGAAGACCACGGGAATAACCTTTTGTTCCAACCTACAACTTCTCAGCCTTAAAAACAGCTGAAAGGATGGCCAAGTTTTCTCAATACACATGCTTTTCCCATTTCTTTTAAAAAAGAACATGCTTAGGGGCACCTGGGTGGCTCAGTCGGCTAAGCGTCCGACTTTGGCTCAGGTCACGATCTCACGATTCATGAGTTTGAGCCCCTCATCGGGCTCTGTGCTCACAGCTCGGAGCCTGGAGCCCGTTTAGGTTCTGTGTCTCCCTCTCTCTCTGCCCCTCCCCTGCTCGCACTCTGTCTCTGTCTCTCTTTCAGAAATGAATAAACATTGGAAAAATAAAATAAAATAAAAAAGGACATGCTTAAAAAATCTTTATACCAAAATAAAAACAATGTTTTTAATGAACTTTTTCAAGAGACAGGGTATATATATCATGGGAAAAAAATTTTCAACACACATGAAATAAGGCTAACTTCTCTCATTTAAAATGAGCGGATATGAGTCAATATGCTATAGACAAGATCCCTAAACAGGGAAGTGTTTAGTGTTCTATGTCCTACACAGGTCTGCTTACTTTTTTATTAGCTAATCCATCACGGCTCCAACCCCTCGTCGTAGCTGATAATTCTGTTGTTTTGTTTTGTTTTTTATAACGTGTATGTATATGTGTTTATATCATTGGCCTGCTTCTCCATTTGGTGGTTGTTCTGAAGTTTTCTTTTCTTTTCTTTTCAACGCTTCAGTTCAGTGGCTGATGGCAAATATTATGGCTAACCTCCCACAGTTCTTATTGTGACAACAGTTTTCATTTTTCCCCGTGTTTTCTTTTTTCAATTTTATTTTACTTTTTCACCGCAGTACCGTTAGCCCAGTGTGGCACCCGTTCCGGGGGTACCACCCAGGGACTCACCGATTCTCCACGTTACTCTGTGCTCACCGGTCAGTGCCCTTCATCCCCATCACTGTTCCACCCATTGTATCTACTATCCTTAACAACACTTGACCCAGTGCCTGCTCTAACTCCGTCCCCGTTCAAGTGGCTGCCTGGCTTCTACTCCGAGAAGAGGCGGCCCGACACACGCCCTTCGCCCGCCAGCATTTCTGCCGTAGGTCCCCTGGCAAACTTTCCAAGTGAAAGAAAGAGCAAGAATCTGCATTTCTCCAGGTCTGTGCCCAGCTGCACGGCCACACATCGGCGCAGCTCTCTGATCCCCAGGGTGCTCACCTCTCACAGCTACGGACAATGACGGGCCACAGTGTCGAGTCCTGAGGACTCAGTGAAGCCAGCACAGGCACGGCATGAACCTGGCAGCCGGCACACTTTATCGGACTTAACACGCCATGGCTTCCCCCACGTGGTGCCCTGACGCACAGGGAGCCGGGGCCCAGACCTGCTGACTCCTCCGTGCTCCAGGGATCAAGAAAGATTAGATATTCAGAAAACAAACAAAGCGGGGGAAAAAAATAAAGATAGAAACAAAACTTCGTGTACGTTTCCCTTACTTTTCACAATAAGCTACTTTCACAATAAAATTCTAAGTAACAGTCACAGCCAAAGGGCAGAAAGTAAGAAGTGCCATGATTTTGCAAGTGTATTAAAACGGTTCTGGTACGAAATTCCCATCTGCATTCCAGTCTCCTGGAGTGACCCCTGAGCGAAAGAGCGTGGCAGGCCCGCCCGGGACCTCACGGGGGCCGCTGAGCCGGGCCTGGGATGACGCCTGTGGCCTCCCCCTTGCCCCTTCCCCAGCAAGTCCTCCCTACCCTGAGGCCCTGGGCAGAGGTGCGTGAAGATGGGGTTCATTCCACTGAAATGGACCCCTAGCACAGGGGACCCCTAGCGAGCCCCTCTGGAGCAAAGACCAGGTCATCCTCTTCTTCGCTGTGTGGCCACTGAAGTGGCTGAGAACAGCAGTGCCAGCCTCAGAAGCACAGAGAAGGCCTGACCACAGTGATCACCTCTCAGTAAATGTAAACCATCCCACGACACAACACAGAGAACAAAACGCACAGGTTTATTTATTTATTTTTAATGTTTTTATTTATTTTTGAGACAGAGACAGAGCATGAGCAGGGGAGGGGCAGAGAGAGAGGGAGACACAGAATCTGAAGCAGGCTCCAGGCTCTGAGCCGTCAGCACAGAGCCCGACGCGGGGCTCGAACTCACAGACTGTGAGATCGTGACCTGAGCTGAAGTCAGACGCTTAACCGACTGAGCCACCCAGGCGCCCCTAAAACGCACAGGTTTAAATTAGAGATCTCTGCAAAGATTTCATGCGGTGAAAAGCAGCTGAAGGCCTTAAATTATGCCTGCTCAACATTTGCTCATTTCCTTGGCGCGCATGGATTTACTGAATGCCCACTGTCTGCTGGGTGCAAATTTACAGTTATCATAAGTCATCATATGAGCAAGAAGAGTGGTAGGCTCTGGGTAGAAAACATAAAAAGGAAACTGAATTTAAAAATGTCTATGAGGTTACACTAAATTGAAGAAATACCAGGAGCAAAAATGTCCATGATCCAGAGCTGACGGCACACTGGGAATCAATTTATTTTTGATATCTGTATAGTCAAGATATAGTATTTTCAGTTGGATGTTCTTTTCAGTGCCTTCTCCTTCTCCCTCGTTTTGGCCAAAATGACAAACCACAGGGACCCCGAGAAGAGAGAGGTCCTGAGAACTGGCCAGGTGTAAATGGTTATTTACCGAGCCCTAGTGAACTCACCCAGAAGACCCCCTTCCCTGAATCCTCAGCTACAGGCCCTCTGACCTCCCGCTCATCCTTCTGGCTCCGGGATAGGGACTTCCTAGATTCTTTATCTTCCCTGCCCAATTGGACAGGACTGCCTTCTTTATCTTTGTAATTTGGTGACCACAAACATTATTTAAAAACAACACGAAAAGTCTGACACTGAGGGGGAATACAGCCCCAGAGTAGGAGGACCCTAGGCTCCTCTCATCCCACAAATACTATGTAGATAATTATCAAATCATCCTAAATATCCCAAAAACCGACCTGAAGATTGGCAGAACAAAACTCCATGACCAAAGCTGGATAAGAGGCCACATCAAAGAAGGCAGGAAGTATGGAGATGCGGTTGAGGGAAAACACAGATCTTGGGTGCTGCGGAGAGGAGCGAGCCATGGTCGGAGAAGGCAAGAGAGGAGCACACCTGGAAGGCACAAGAAGAACTCTTCCCCAAAGCCATTGGCTTGGAAAACGAGAGGGGCTGAATTTTTGACTTCTAGCAACAAGTGGGGCTTAAAGCCAGCCAGCAGGCTTGGCTGGGATAGAGCCTGGAGGGCACTGTGCTGCTTCTGGAGAGAAGGCAGGAAAACAACCTGGGGGCAGACAGTGTGGGTGTGGAAACAACATCTGAAGAATGCCTGGGGCCAACTATTTGATCTCAGAGCACATCTCTGAGAGGCAGCCTCCAGGGAGATACCTCTCCAGGAACAAAGAAGCTGGCTAAGGCCATTTCCCTCCTCCACCCTTCAGCATAAGCACAGAGCCACCAGAGGGAAGCAGCAGGGAGCTGACACTGGCGGGCTGACCTGCTTACACCAAGTCCCACACCCTGTACTCTGGCAGGACTGCCCCTCTCAGTCATGCTTGCCTCTGTCCCAGCACAGCAGGCACCTTCCCACAGAAGAACAGCACAAAGCCCTGCCCACAACATGTCCCCCAACCAGAGAGCTCTGCAGGGCCTCAGTGCTGGTGGAGGTGGCACCAGGTCTCATTTCACAAGCAGACCAGAACACACCTAGTTAAAACTCTCCACATTCAGGCTAGGGCCCAAGCACTGCCCACAGCAGACAAGGAGAGCCTCTGCAGACCAATGGTCTGAAGGTCGAGCAGCCAAAACACAACAGCAGAGCACAGGCAGCAACACACTGGAGACACTCCCTGAAGCACTGGCTCTGGGCACTACATGACCTTTTCTTCATAAGGTCATTACTTTCAGGAGCAGGAGACATAACTGGCTTTTCTAACACAGAGAAGAAGGCAGAGACTTAGACAAAATGCAAAGATGGAGGAATTTATCCCCAGTGAAAAAACAAGGTGAAGCCACAGCCAGAGATCTAGGAGAAACACACAAGTAACATGCCTGATGGAGAATTTAAAGCAATAATCATAAGGATACTCACTGGACTTGAGAGAAGAATAGAAGACATCAGGGAGATCCTTACCACAGAGATAGAAGAGTTAAAAAAGAATCAATCAGAGACAAAGAGTGCAATAAAGGAGACCGCAAACAGGCGTGATGCAATGAACACGAGGATAGAGGAACCAAAGGAACTAATAAATGACACAGAACACAGAATTATGGAAAATGATGAAGATGAACAGCAGAGTGAGAGAAGAATTAAACAACACGAGAATAGACTTAGTGAACTCAGTGACCTCATCAAACATAGTAGCATTTATATTACAGGGATCCCAGAAGAAGGAGAGAAAGAAAAGGGGGCAGAAAACTTACATGAAGACATAACAGCAGAAAGCTTCCCTAACCAGAGAAAGGAAACAGACATTCAGATCCTGGAGTAACAGAGAACACCCATAAAAATTAATAAAAGCAAGCCAACACCAAGACATATTGTAAATAAATCTGCAAAATATAGTGATAAATGAAAAACAAACAAACAAACAAAAAAGCAGCAAAGGCAAAGTGTGTTCTTAACTTACAAGGGAAAACCTGTAAGGCTAGGTGCAGATTTCTCCACAGAAACTTGGCAAGCCAGAAGGGACTGGCATGATATATTCAAAGTGCTGAGAAAAATCTACGGCCAAGAATACTCTATCCAGCAAGGCAGTCATTCAGAATAGAAAGACAAAGAGGTTCCCAAACAAAAATTAAAGGAGTTCATGACCACAAACTAGTCCTGCACAAACTAGTAAAGGGGACTCTGTGAATGGAAAGGAAAGAACATAAATGAGAACGTGAAGGTAGGAAACACAAAAGTAGTACAAATTAATGTTTCTATAAAAAAAAATCAGTCAAGGAACTCACAAAATAAAAGGATGTTAAATATGACAACAAACACCTAAAACATGAGAAGGGCAGAAATAAAGAATGGGTTCAAAGTTACACGACCATCAACTTGATGCAGACTGCTATATGCAGAAGACGTTATATACAAATTTAATGGTAACTACAACTTAGAAACTACTAATAAATATGCAATGAATAAAGAAAAAGGAATCAAAATATATCACTAAAGAAAACCAGCAAACCATGAAATAAAGATAAGAAAGGATCAGAGACCATCTCCAGAAACAACCACAAAACAAGTAATAAAATGGCAATAGATACAAGTCTATCAATAATAACTGTAAATGTAAATGGTCTAAACACTCTAATCAAAACACACAGGGTGAATGAATGGGTAGAAAACAAGACCCACCTCTATGCTATCTACAGGAGAATCATTTCAGCCTGAAAGACACCTGCAGATTGAGAGTGAAGACACGGAGAAACATTCATCATACAAATGATAGCCAAATAAAAGTCATAGTAGCAACATCGGACAAACTAGACTTTAATACAAAGTCTGTAACAGGAGACAAAGAAGGACACTATATAATAACAAAGGGGACAATCCAAGAAGACAATATAACTACTGTAAATATTTATGCACCCAATATAGGAGCATCCAAATATATAAAACAATTGATAACAAACACAAAGGAAATAATCGATTGTAATACAACATTAGTAGGGGAACTTAACACCCCACTTAACAGATGGACAGGTCAGGTCGTCTCAACACAAAATCAACAAGGAAGCAATGGCTTTGAATGACACATTGGACCGGATGAGTTTAACAGACATATTCAGAACATTCCATGCTACAACAGCAGAATACACATTCTTTTCAAGTGCACACGGAACATTTTCCAGAACAGATCACATAGTAAGCCAAAAAACAGGCCTGAACAAATTCAAGAAAACCGAAGTCATACCATGTACCTTTTCTGACCACAATGCTATGAAACTTGAAGTCAACCACAGGAAAAAATCTGGAAGGACCACAAACACATGGGACGTTAAATAATATGCTACTAGACAATGAATGAGTCAACCAGAAAATAAATTTTTTAAAATCCATCGAAACAAATAAAAATGAAAACACAATGGTTCAAAACCTTTGGGATGCAGCAAAGGCAGTTCTGAGAGAGAAGAATTTAGCAATACAGGCCTACTTCGAGAAGCAAGAAAAATCTCACTCTGAAAAGGGCAGAAAAAGAACAACAAACAAAGCCTAAAGCCAGCAGAAAGAAGGAGATAATAAAGATCAGAGCAGAAATAGAAACTAAAAAAAATAAACAAAAATAATAGAACAGATCAATGAAACCAGGAACTGGTTCTTTGAAAATTGATAAAACTGATAAGTCTCCAGCAAGACTTACTAAAAAGAAAAAAGACCCAAATAAATAAAATCACAAATGAGAAAGGAAAGTAACAACCAACACCACAGAAATACAAACATTTACAAGAGATTATTATGAAAAACTATATGCCAACAAATTGGACAACCTGGAAGAAATGGATAAATTCCTAGAAACATATAAATTACCAAAATTGCAACAGGAAGAATTAGAAAATCTGGGGCGCCTGGGTGGGTCAGTTGGTAAAGCGTCCAACTTTGGCTCCGGGTATGATCTCACAGTTCGTGAGTTCAAGCCCTGCGTAGGGCTTTGGGCTGACAGCCTGGAGCCTGGAACCTGCTTCAGATTCTGTGTCTCCATCTCTTTCTCTAACCCTACCCTGCTTGTGTGCGCGCTCTCTCTCTCCTTCAAAAGTAAACATTAAAAAATTAAAAAGAAAGAAAGAAAGAAAGAAAGAAAGAAAGAAAGAAAGAAAGAAAGAAAGAAAAAAAATTTGGACAGACTAATTGCCAGCAATGAAACTGAATCAGTAATCAATAAACTCTCAACAAACAAAAGTCCGGGACCAGATTGCTTCACAGACGAATTTTAAAAAGAGATAATACCTATTATTTTCAAACTGTCCCAAAATATTGGAAGAGAAGGAAAACTTCCAAATTTATTCTGTGAGGCCAGCATTACCCTACTACCAACACCAGATAAAGACACCACAGGAAAAGAAAACTATAGGCCACTATCTCTGATGGGCATAGATGCAAACATTTTCAGGAAAATACTAGCAAACTGAATCTAACAATACTTTAAAAACATCATTCACCACAATCAAGTGGGATGTATTCCGGGACAGCCAGGGTGGTTCAATATTCACAAATCAAGCAACGTGACCATCACATCAATAAGAGAAAAGAGAAGAACCATATGATCCTTTCAATAGAGGCAGAAAAAGCATCTGACAAAGTACAACATCCATTCATGATAAAAACCCTCAACAAAGTAGGTCTAGAGGAAATACACCTCAACAAAATAGGGGCCATGTATGAAAAACCCACTGCTAACATCATCCGAAATGGGGAAAATCTGAGATCAGGAACAAGACAGGGGTCTCCACTCTCATCACTTTTATTCAACACAGTCCTAGAAGTCCTAGCCACAACAGACAGCAAAAATGCATCCAAATTAGTAAGGAAGAAGTAAACCTTTCACTAGCTGAAGGTGACATACTATATATAGAAAACCTGAACAACTCCACCAGAAAACCGCTAGAACTAATCGAACTATTTCAGTAAAGTCACAAAATACCAAATCAACGTACAGAAGCGTGTTGCACTTCTATTCACCAATAACGGAGCTGCGGAAAGAGAGATTAAGAAGACAGTCCCATTTACAATTGCACCAAAGATAATGAGATTATCTAGGAATAAACGTAACCAAAGAGATAAAAGACCTGTACTCTGAAAACTATAAAACACTGATGAAAGAAACTGAAGATAACACAAAGACAAAGACATGGAGAGACATTCCACGCTCATTGACTGGAAGAAGAAATTCTGCTAAAATGTCTACGCACCCAAAGTAATCTACAGATTGAATGCAATCCCTATCCAACTAGCAACAGCATTTTTTACGGAGCTAGAACAAACAATCCTAAAACGTGGAACCACAAAAGACACCGAATGGCCAAAGCAATCTTGAAAATGAAAAGCAAAGCTGCAGCTACTGTGATTCCAGATTTCAAGTTAAATAACAAAGCTGCAGTGATCAGAACAGTATGGTACTGGCACAAAAACAGACACACAGATCAACAGAACACAACAGAAAAACCCAGAATTATATGGTCCATTTATCTTCAACAAAGCGGGAAAGAATACCCAAGGGGGAAAAGACCATCTCTTCACAGATGGTGCTGGGAAAACTGGACAGCTACATGCAAAAGAATAACACTGGGCCAGTTTCTTACGGCAAACACCCCCACACACAAAATTCAAAATGGATTGAAGACCTAAATGTGAGACCTGCAATCATAAAAGTCCATGAAGAAAGTATAGGCAGTAATCTCTGTGACATCGGCCGTTAATAGCTCTTTCCAGATGTTTCCTGAGGCAAGGGAAACAAAAGCAAGAATGAACTACTGGGATTCCATCAAAATACAAAATTTCTTCACAGCCAGGGAAACAATCAACAAAACTAAAAGGCTGCTGGCTACCTACTGAATAGGAGAAGATATTTTTCAGATGATATGCAATAAAGGGTTATTATCCAAAATACATCAAGAACATACAAACTGAACACCCAAAAAATGAATAATCCGTGAAAAAAATGGTCAGAAGACATGAAGAGACATTTTTCCAAAGAAGACACACAAACGGCTAATAGACACATGAAAAGCTGCTTAAACATCCCTTAGCATCAGGGAAATGCAAATCAAAACCACAAGATATCACCTCACACCTGTCAGAATGGCTAAAATCGACAACGCAAGAAACAACGGGTGTTGGCAAGGATACGGAGAAAAGGGAACCGTCGTGCCCTGTTGGTGGCAACGCAGACTGGTGCAGCCACTGTGGAGAACAGTATGGAGGTTCCTCAAAAAGTTTAAAATGGAGCTACCCTACGTCCAGCAAATGCACTACTAGGTATTTATCCAAATTAAAAAAAAAAAATGAACTAAGTGGTACATGCGTCCTTATGTTTATCGCAGCATTATCAATAACAGCCAAATTATGGAAGCAGCCCCAATGTCTGTCGACTGACGAATGGATAAAGAAGGTGTGGTGTGTATACATATATTTACACACATATATATACATACACACCAGAGAATAGATACAACGGAGTATCAGCCATAAAACAGAATGAAACCTTACCAGTTGCAACCACGTGGATAGAACCAGAGAGACTAATGCTAAGAAACATGTCTGAGAACAAATACCATATGATTTCACTCACAGGGAAATTTTAACAAATGGAAACAAGCAAAAGGAAAGAAAGTGAAACCAAGAAACGCACTCTTCGCTACAGAGAACACACTGATGGTGGCCGGAGGGGAGGCGGGTGGGGGATGGGATAACAGGTGACTGGGGACGAAGGCGTGTGCTTGTGATGAGCGCGGGGTGACGTTCGGAGGTGCGGAATCACTACCTTGAGCTCCTGAAACTAGTGTTACACTGTAGGTTAACTCGCTGGAATTAAAATACGAACTGTGATTAAGAAAAAAAACAAACACCTTGCAAACAACGCACTTCAAGTTTTCAACCAATTTAAGAACCTAAAACTGCGCCCGCTCTGCCGCAGGGTCTGCGCCACAGCCCCCGCCCCGAGGGGGGTGGGAGTCCCGCTGGAGGGACGCAGTGAAAGCGATTTGCTGGACGCCGCGTGTCTGAAGGGGCTCACCCTGCCCCCAGCACCCTGCAGCCCGCTCGAGAGGTACTCGGCTCAACACACAGTGGGCTGCCAGGCGTGGGCCCTTCCCGTCCCTGGCGGCTGGCTCTACCCCAGCGAAGGGCCTGCCCCGCGCGACGGAGGCCCCGGCGGAAGACTCGGCACGTCCCTCGCCGCGGACCCGTCTGGACCCCCTCTGTGGCTTCGGCCCGGCTGCCCCTTGAGGGTCAGTACCCGGGCCCCCCACTCGTTTCTGCAGCCTGAGCCGCGTGACTTCCAGCTGCGGCCGACCCCCAGGTCACGGGCCCGGCTCGCAGCCCGGGTACCAGCCACCTCACCAACCTCCCTGCAGGGTGAATCCAAGCGGCTTCTAGTCTCCTGCCTTGGGCCCCGGCCAACCCGCACCGGCCGTGCCCCACCTGCCCAAGGTTCAGCCCGGGCTGCTCTCAAACCTGCCAGGCTCTGCTACAATGCCAAGTTCAAAAGTGGACAAACCTAAAATTTTCAGCGACGTACCTCCATTTGGCTTAAAGGAGCGAAGTAAGCCCTGGAAATGTTTTGATTTACACGGGAATTCCTTGACAAGGGATTCAGTGCCGTCAGGCCTCTCTTCTCCCTGAGGCCGCACCACCTTCCCCGGAGCAAGAGGAGGGAAATGTTCTGTATCTGCTCCCCCCGCCCCCCCCCCCCACGAGGTCCGCGTGGCTACTGAACACCTGAATGCAGCGGGTGCGCGTTAGAAACCGGTTCATTTTACTGCATTTTCACTGCACGGTCACGTATGTGCTGTAGAAGTCTGCACGTGGCTAGCGGCCAGGGGACCGGGCAGCAGAATGCGCGTGGCCACGCCCACTGTGGGGCAGGAGCTATGCCGAGGGCGTTCCCTGGGCTGTGGTGGGGCACGCACGGGTGTAGACACAGGCTCTGTAGAGGGATCAGTCCCTCTAGCGGACTCGAGTCACAGTTTAAAAACAACAACTCCCAGCCTCCCTGCTCCCCACCACGGACATGCCATGTTTGGAGACTGTGGTCCATGCGGTTTCAGAGAAGGAAGCTCCCTGGAACACGGTGGCAGCCTGAGAAGGAAGAAGTCGGGAGGACACGGTGGGGGCTACGGACAGGCCTGGACTTGAATCCAGGGCCGGGAAGGGGAGTAGCTCTTCACGCACAGAGAAGAGAACATTAGATGTCTTGCTGTTTTCCACCTGCTGGTCGGCTCCCCGCAGGGTCACCGGGACGCAGTGGTTTTTGCACCACACGCCATCTGGCCATCCTAACACCCCGGAGTCTGTGGAACACCGTGCCCCCCGACCTCCCCGATCTGGGCTGGCTGGTGAGGACTGGCTTCTGGGTTGGAAACGTTTCATTTCCACATCTCCACCCGAGGCACTGACGGACACAGTCAGAGTAAACAACACCAGGCTCCTGACCCTCCCGAGGACTCCGCTCCTGGAAGTGAATGCTAAGGCTGTAAGAAGGTGACTCTCCTGGGTGACCTGCTAGACAGGTCCTCCTCCAACGGCTGCTCAACCGCGCAAAAATCTATTACTGTCAACAACGTGGACGGCAGGAAAACTTCCAGCTTAACAGTGTCAACAGAATATTAAAAAGGCAGTCTTGTATGAATAGATTTTAAAAGGAACCACAGCTTCCAGAACCCCAAATGCCCAAAAGACGGACATATCATCTTGACAACCAAGTAACCAGACTTCTTTTATTTAAAACTTTATTTCCTTGTATTTCTTTAAAACCTTTAAAAGAATCTTAGCAATAAAAAACCACAGTGGGGGCACCTGCAGCCCAGTCAGTTACGCATCTGACTTTGGCTCAGGTCATGATCTCAGTTCGTGGGTTCGAGCCCCACGTCGGCCTTGGGGCTGACAGCTCAGAGCCTGGAGCCTGCTTCGGATTCTGTGTCTCCCTCTGTCTCTGCCCCTCCCCCGCTTGTGCTCTGTCTCTCTCTGTCATAAAAAATTTTTAAAAAACACACAATGAAAAAAATCAGTGACATTCTGGCTATGAACGGCTCTGACCGGGGGCTTCTCTGGCTGCTGGGTAATCTGTGCGATTTCCTGACAATTACAGGATAGGCTCCCTAGCGAAGCCAGAATGGGTGAGATGACATTGTAACTACGATGTGTCCCGGCTTGCTTTACTCATGCTCACGGGAGTCACTCACAGGACGAACACCGCATTTCCAGCATGAATAAGCACTGAGCTACACTCCGTTTTTCTCAACACTTTCGAAGCAGCAGAAGGAGCACGCGCACAAACCGAAAAACACACGAGACTGGTACTGCAACGGTCACCACACCCTTGCCTCACCAGTCCCAGAGACGAGCGCGCTCCCGGTGAAGACGGGCGCCAGCCGCGAAGCAAGCGTGTCTGCAGGGTACTGTCCCCTAGAGGACTCGCCGGGGTGGCCCGTTAGCCTTGAGGTTCATCAGCAAGACGATCAGGAGACGGCACATGCTAACCGCACTCACGGTGGCGTTAAAATAAAAATGCCAGCTGAACACCATGTGGGGAGAAGTACAAACCGTCACGTAGCCCAGGGGCTGGAATCTGCTGGCCGTGTGTTTGCTCAAAGCAGAATTCACGAGGAACCCCACGAGCAATCCCAAGAAAGCATGGTGGGCATGGGACGGAGCTACATTCTGTGGCTTCCTGTGTGGCTGACACCGCACCGTGAGGGGGTCAGGGGCCAGGGCAAGGCGAAGCGCGGTCTGGAACCTAACGGTCGGATCTCAAAGGCGCACAGACGGCCCCGGCACAGTGACAGGATCCCCCACGGACCCGCTCACCCGCACATGTCTTTCGGTCCCTTTCGGGGTCTGGTCTTCTCTCCCAAGTGAGAAGGGGCGAGGGGTCTACCCGGCCCTCACGTCCGGTACCCACAGACCAACCACGCTGCTGGTGGAAACCGGAGATTCCAGTGAAATGAAGGCTCTAGGAATTTCTGGGAAGGGGGTCGGATGTTTTTCCAGAGAGGAAGACTACACCCACGAGACCTATTTAAATCAGTACATCGAAGAATTCATCACACACCAAGCTTAAACTGTGAAGAATACAAGCCCACGGACACGGGTCAGGAGGTGCACTGTTCCGTTCTACTTTGACATTTTTAAATCGCTCTGATCCCTCTGTGTCCGAGATGTGTCTGGGCCTTTCGGCGGGACTCCGTTTCAACCTGCAAAAACCTATCTTCACGTTTGGTGACTCGGCACAAGTCCAGAACCCGCGATCTTGCTAGCAAACGGTGCGGCATGCGACCCGGCAGAAGCAAATACACGGTCAGCCTTTGAGTCCTTTCAACATGCCTGTCGCAGCTCAGGGAATTTTCTAGTCTCACCCACATCTGAGAAAGCAAAGTGATGGGGAAGAACCCTAAGTGGGGAAATCATCGAATCGGGCTTCAAGAATTGTGGCCATGGCGCCACCTAGGACTCTACGTCGTCTGTCATCCCCTTCGTCCACCAGTAACCTGACTTTCAGCTCGTCTGGATGATCAACCTCTTTCCTTCTGACCGCACAGAGGTCTGCGACTCCGTGTACCCAGCTCAGGGTTCTCTGGTAGAACCACCGAGTTTTCGTCATTATTGCTCTCAACCCAGCAACCCTCGGGCAGCGTGAGGCCAGGAGCGTCTGGCACATCACCTTCTCTTTCCGTTTAATCAGGGGAGTTAAGCAAGTTTGAAGGGTGGCCTCATGACGGCCTACGAGCACTACGGGGCTTAGCCAGTGTCGCAAATTCCTCAGAAGTGGGTTTTGACCCCCAAGTCCTTCCTCTGCCACGTGCCGCTTGGGCTGTGGCTGCTGCGCTTTGCTCCCGGGCTGTTCCTGCTCTAACAGCGTGAACTCTCTCCGCTGCTCCAAGAGGAAAGACTTCCACAAACCCAGAGACAGGCAAGTTGCCGGGGGAGCGTACTGACACTCACTCCACTCGAGGGCTCAAGTCCCGTGTTCAGTAGGATGCAAACGATTCAGTTCAAAGGCAGCAGGGACCTTGAGCGCGAAAACGAAATCTCTTTAAGAATCCACTAACTAACAGCTACCCTACAACCCAGCAATTGCACCACTAGGTTTTTATCCAAGGGATACAGGTGTGCTGTTTCAAAGAGACACATGCACCCCCATGTTTATGGCAGCACTATCGACAATAGCCAAAGTATGGAAAGAGCCCAAATGTCCATCGACGGATGAATGGATAAAGAAGATGTGGTATATCATACAATGGAGTATTACTCGGCAATCAGAAAGAATGAGATCTTGCCATTTGCAACTGCGTGGAAGGAACTGGAGGGTATTATGCTAAGTGAAATTAGTCACAGAAAGACAAAAATCATATGACTTCACTCCTATGAGGACTTTAAAGAGACAAAACAGATGAACATAAGGGAAGGGAAACAAAAATACTATAAAAACAGGGAGGGGGACAAAACAGAAGAGACTCATAAATATGGAGAACAAACAGAGGGTTACGGGAGGGGTGGTGGGAGGGGGGAAATGGGCTAAATGGGGGAGGGGCACCAAGGAATCTCCTCCTGAAATCACTGTTGCACTAGATGCTAACTAACTTGCATGTAAATTAAAAAACAAATTATTAAAAAGAAAAAAAAAAAGAGTCCACTAACTCCAACCCTCCAACCTGAGTAAGAGCCTCTTGCTAAGCCAGGCAACTTTTCACTGCTGCGTCTCTCCGGCCAATCCTGGAAGACGAACCGAGCTGCAAAACTCTCTCCCTTTACAAAGCGGAGAGCAGGTGGGCTGTGGGCACCGTGGGCGGCTTGGCCAATCTTTCCACCCACGCCTCATCACACACGCACCAAATCCCTCTTAGGTCAGATACACGAACTTTCCACTGATCTCACGGATGTGCTGCCTGACTCACGGATGGCCTCCGGACTCCTAGAACGCGACTGCCACACCAATGCGGTGACTTCCGTGGGGAGGCTGAGCGGGTATAGGAAGTCACTGAGGCTGCAGAGTTCACACGTTTGCGTGTACACGAGGCTGGGGGTGCTGCCTGTACCTTAAGGCACTAGGAAATCTATTAAGAAACCACAATATCAAGAGTAGGATGAGAAAACAGAGTTAATTAAACTGCCCAAGATCAAACGCTCCAAACAAGTTTTTACGGTAGAACAGCTCACAGAGGCAGAAAGGCCCCCCCGCTGGTCCCAGCAGCGGGGTGGCGGTGGGGGGTGGGTACAGGGCGGGAGAGGGGGGCGGGTAACAGGGCTCTTGCTGTGCCCGCTCTGGAGCGTTTCTGCCCTTGGGGCATGCCACGGGCCTTCCCCACAGGCCACAGTTCACACTTCCTAAGACTGCAGCCTCCTGAATCCTGACCAGGACCCCTTTTCTGTTTCTTGTCTTTTTGCTATTAGAAATCCAATTTCTCTATTCATCCTCTTTCCAAGTCTCACGTGTCAGCAAGCCTCGGTTAATCCCACCACCAAAACCAATCAATAAATAAAAGTTAATTAAAACAAAGCAAAACAAAACAATGGCTTACTACTGTGCCTACGAACCAGACTGCAAGATTTATGTACGTGGCCTCGTTTATTCCTGCGACTCTCATGAGACAGGGACTGGGTTTTCACAGATAAAGAAACTTGCCCCAAATCACACAGCGGGTTAATTCAGTACGGCCGAGATGCAAACACAGGCTTATCTAACTCCTGAACCCCTGTAAAGTACTCCTCCGGGGAATGGAGCAAATGAGATCTTGCTGGGCTGCTAATAAAGTGTAGACGCTGTATACGTCTGCACATTCCAGAACGCATGAACTCTCCCAGGCCCTTTCCTAAACAGACCCTTAACGCTCCCTCTGACAGAGCTAGAGCAAAGATCAGGATTCAAATTTCAGAAACACATAGTGAAGAGTGAACAAGCAGGGGCTTTCAACCTCAGCACTGATGACATGCGGACTGGACCTTTCATTCCTGGGCAAGGGGCTCCTCCCACGCAGGCAGCCGCTAGCGTCCCGGGCTTCTGCGCACTGAACGTGAACAGCACACTCCTCCCCACCAGCCCGGGAAACCACTGCGTTCAGCTGAGTGCCTCAGATCGCATCACTGTTCGTTAGATCATACTGATACCAAGAAAGAGTGCTTCTAACTTCCAGTTTCATGGAGAATTTCTAGGATACCAGACGACAGCTCCTTAAGAGAAAGCACCTGCTGGACTGGATAGAACATACACAACGGAGAACGTGACCCCGTGTCTCACTTTACAGGACGCAACGACCATCTTTCAGCCTCTGCGCAAAGGTACGCGTCCCCAGCGTCTTCAACCTCCGTTCAAAGTTTCCAGATCCGTGGCCAAACCGGATTACCCCATTCTGGGCACACACTGAAACACAGAGCGAGAAACGTACACAGCCTTGCCCAAGGTGGTAAAGGCAGGATCAACAGAGGACTAGCATCTCACACATACAATTTACCATCAGGCTTGGTTTTTAAGCACTTCACGGGGATTATCTAATTTAATCCTTGGACGTCTTTGACGACCATATAAAGTAGGTATTACTGACCGCGTTTTATGAATGAAGAGACAGAGGCCCAGGACAGTCAAGTAACTTGCCCGAGGTCAAGCCAGAGTCCCTGCTCTGTTTTTTGTTTGTTAAGTTTGTCCACTCATTTTGAGAGGGAGAGAGAGAAAGAAAGAGGGAGGGAGGGAGGGAGGGAGGGGCAGAGAGAAAGGGAGAGAGAATTCCAAGCAGGATCCATGTGGTCAGCGCAGAGCCCAACTCGGGCTCGAGCCCGTGAACTCTGAGATCGTGACCTGAGCCAAAACCAAGTCGGACGCTCAACAGACTGAGCCCCCCAGGCACCCCCGAGTCCCCGTTCTTTACCACCATCTCCAGTGCTCCAGAGAACTCAGGGACCGTCGCCTCCTTGGTTCTAAATACTCCATCTCCGCCAGTGCGTGAGGTCTTTCCTCCAACTGTTATCAAGGGCCCCACACCGCTGGCACCTTGCGCGAGGCTGACGTCACCCTCCCGACCATCCCCCTTTGGGACAAGACGCAAACCCACTTGTCCCACCTACATCTGTCCCACCTTGAGCAAAGAACACAGAGCACTTTTGTTAACTGTCTGGCTGAGGCCGACCTGTCATCGCCTACGGCAATGCTGACATACCTGTCCGGTCACCACCAAAAAGGAAATGAGGTCAGACGGAAAGGAGTGACGCTGGATACCGAACGTCGCCACTCTTTCTAAATCGATCCCTACCCGTCTTTTCAAGACTGTCATTTATAGTTCTGCTAGATGATGCCAACGTAAGCCCTGAGGGTCAAGTTTCCAGAACTGACCATCCCCCCCACCCCCAGTTTTGAAAGCCAAGCTGCCCGGCACACTTCCTCCCCTCCATGATTTTCGCAAGATAACCCCCCAGGGGTGTTATCACACCGGCATGTGCTTTCAACATCGTCCAGAACTCAAGTCACTTAGTGCGGCGAGGATTTAGACAGGTTTCGGGAGGAGGCCACGGCATCGTCATCTTGCCGCGGAAGGCAGGTGGGCGTTCTGTGTCAACAGACGGTGACGACGACAAGGTGGGGGTGTGAGTGGTACCCGGTTCTGGCATAGATACTGCAGCTCACGGCCTCGTTCTCTTTCATCGGGACATCCCAAGAGACGACCCAGCAGATGGACCCTCCTGCTGTCGGCCGCCCCTGGTGAGACACACGGAGACTTCGTCACCTTCGCCTGACAAGAAAAGTCGTAGCGCGCGGAGCGTGACCTTCGCGACCTCACCGTTCCTAACAGACGGGTGCGACGCTAACCTGTGTGCTGAAAACAAGTTTGAAAACGTGTCACATCACGGAGAAACTGCTGCGGGTGCACGCTCACACGCAGAGAATGCCACCGCTGGACGTCCACGGACCAGGCGGCTTGATTCGACGACGACAGAACTCCTGAGCTGCCCTTGCCCTTGGGTGAATGAGGAGCAGGAAGAATCTGCAAGTCCACAATGAAAAGGGCTTCAAAGAAAAAAAAAAAAAACAACCCAGTAGAAAGCCACCCTAAATCAGTAACTATGAGGCGGTCACATGCGCTAACAGGTTCATCGAGAACAGGGCTTTGCTTAGTTAATATTTGAAGACCATGGGCTCCCAGAGTAAATGCGTTACTCCTTGAACTTCGGCATTTTGGCACGGGGGCAACAAGGAACGTTTAAAACCACACACACACACACACACACACACACACACACACACACACCTGCTCTGAATGAAGAAACTGCTGTGGATTATTTCACATGGAAAAATTACCTCTATGTGAGGCACAACGGGCAACCACATGGAAAAATGACCAAATCTTAAACGCCACCTTCGAGTGTAAACCCAGCTCACCGGCTGTGAAATCTGGAGATGATGTAACCTTGCCAAAGCTGCTTCTTCAACTATAAAACAAACAATACCTCTATCCCTCGGCAATAATGTAAACGTTAAATGAGGTATGGGCGTAAAGCATCTCACTGCCTGATAATAGCAGGTCCTTAAATGCCCGGCCCGGTCACAACTATTAGGCAAAGCTCAAATCAAAATCGAATTTAAGGGCGCCTGGATGGCTCAGTCGGTTAAGTGTCCAACTCTTTTTTTTTTTTTTTTTTGATGTTTATTTATTTTTGAGACAGACACAGAGCACGAACCGGGGAGGGTCAGAGGGAGGGAGACACAGAATCCAAAGCAGGCTCCAGGCTCCGAGCTGTCAGCACAGAGCCCGACGTGGGGCTCAAACCCACGGACTGTGACATCATGACCTGAGCCAAAGTCGGATGCTTAACCGACTGAGCCACCCAGGTGCCCCTAAGTGTCCAACTCTTGATCTCAGGGTTCCTGACTTCAAGCCCTGAGTGGGGCTTCTCTCTCTCTCTCTGCCCCTTCCCCACATTCTCTCTCTCTCTCTCTCAAAATAAATAAACTTGAAAAAGGAAACTTAAAAAAAAATCTAAGTTTATTTCATCCCTTTAGATTTTAGACACCAGAGAGATTTACCAAAGTATTTTCCCCTTGTCACCACCAGTGGCGGGGGGGGGGGGGGGGGGGGGGGGGGGGGTCTTTTCCAACTACTCCAGGGCCCTTCACGCCATTTCTTTCCATATCATAGGCTGGTCCTCAAAAGAACCAGGATTCCGTGTTGTCACATCTCACACAGAGGCACTTGATGAGTTAAAGTCAGAGCGACAGAGCAACAAGCCTGTGAGCTTGGACACAGCGCTACCGGGAGGTCAAGGTGTAACTAATTAAAAATTCCAGCCAATTAATTTAATTACTACATGTGGATTTCTTTCTAGAGAGGTTTCCTTCCCAGAGCTACGAAGTCAGCTGCAAAGAGCCGTTCTGCCACAGGGCCTGTCGGCTTGCAGTCGTCTCTGTCTCCGTGAATGAAGGAGAAGGGCACCACTCACAGCTTCGCCATTCACGTTCGCAACTTCGTGGTTCAGTTTACAACCTTCCCGCCACCCGCTCCGCTACCAGGACGCCCTCGGCCCGCCTTGCCCGGACGGTCCGTGTTTCTGACGGCGACACACGTCTGTGGCACTGTGTGCGTCCTCAGCCAACCAGAATAATCACGAGATTCGGCTTCTCCTGTCCCGGACACCTCCCCACCCCCTCGCAAAAACATACTTCACGTACAGCACACAAACAAATCTCGGTGCACTAGCGGACTCGTATTCGACACAGGAAGATTTTTAAGGAAGTTCCACGATTTTATTTCTACGTACAGTTTCAAGGGAGAAGGCAACAGGGTAGAGAGGGGACTGGACGGAGACCTCAGGTCTCCGGGCTGTCACTTCGGTGTGACTTGGCCGCGGCGCACAGCAAGCACCCATGGGGCCGGGGGCGCCAGGCCGGGCATTCTGCGGGGACTCCTGCGCACCGGTCACGCGAGCACTTGCTGGCCACAACGCTTAGGGCGCGTGGCGGTGGAGTAAACACGCGGAGCACGTGCCGCCCCTGGCCCCGGCTCCCCGCCAGCACGGGAGCTCGCCGGGGACGCTCGGCAGGCACGGGCGCTGGACCTTGAGGGGGGACTCCCCCAAACCCAGGAACCTGGCCGTCCGCGCAAGCCCGCCCGCCCGAAAGGCTGCCCCGGGGACGCGCGACGCCCCCAAGCGGAGCCGGGCCCCGCGCACGTGCGGCGCGTCCGCGCGCGCCGCCTCCCGCACCCGGGCCCTCCCGCACCCGGGCCCGCCGTCTCCGCCAGCGCGGCGCGCGGCGCGCACGGCACCCGATCCGAGCCACGCGTCCCCGAAGGCGCACGCTTACGTCTCCGGTCCCCGGGGGCGGTCTCGGGACGGTTCCTGGGGTGCCGAGTGAGCGCGCGCGCGCGCGGCCCCGGCGGGGAGGGGGACGGAGGGGGGCGCCCCGGGCCCTGCGCCTCGCCCCGCGGCCTGGCCGGCCGGCGCGCGCCGACCCCGACACGGACACCCGCGCGGGGCTCCGGGGCGCGGGCAGCTGGCGCGCCGACTGCCGCTCCCGAGGCTCCGGCGCGGAGGCCGCGGGCGTGGCCGGGCGGCGGAGGGTTTTTGGAATGCAGGGTGTGGCCCTCTAACACAGCAAAAAAGAAATGAGTCAGCCCGGGCAGGCCTAACCAATAAGCGTGTTCACTGGCGGCTAAGGCGGAACTTTCCTTTCTTGATTTATATCGGGCTTCGGCGCCGTTTTACAGCCTTTAAAACAAAAAACAAAAAAAATCTTTTTTTTTTTTTTTTTCTAACTTCAGCCTCTAACAACTTCAAGGAAATGGTGGATGGCTCTTCAGAAACTCTTTCCAAACAAGAATTAATCTTGTTCTGAAATACTTGAGCAGTGGATGTACGCTGATTTCCACTCCTTCAGGGAAAAGTTCTCGAGTTAGGCGGTGATTCTGGATGTAATGAGCATGGGATCTGGGATCACGGCAGGTTCAGACCTGACCTCTGACACGAATGACCTTGGGCAGGTTAATTATCTGCAGAGAAGGGGGACCAAATACCCGCCTGACACGGCTTGTGGGACAGCTCGTATGTCATAATACATGGACAGCGTTTTTGGCACAGTGCTGGACATAACAGCAGGCACTCAACGGTGCTGTCTTGTCCCTCTAAGCTCTGAGTCAGAATCACCAAAACTATGGACCAAGTAGCCTTTAAAAAAAAGTCTTTTCAATGTTAAAATATCCAAATAATTTTAGAGCTGAAATAGTACTCTGGTGTTATATGGTCTGAGTCCCTTATTTGAGTGATTAAAAAAAAAAAAAAAAAAAAAAAAAAGAGGAGTGCCTGGGTGGCTCAGTCTCCGCTCAGGTCATGATCTCAGGGTTTGGTTGGTGGGATGGAGTCCCAGGTGGGGCTGATTGGAGCCTGCTTGGGATTCTCTCTCTCTCTCTCTCTCTCTCTCTCTCTGCCCCTGCCCTGCTCCCCTGCTCACACGTGTTCTCTCTCTCTCTCTCTCTCCCTCCCTCCCTCTCAAAATAAACATTTTTTTTAATTAAAGAAACTTTTGATTTAGGATCCTTGGATTTGGTGTTATACAATAGGAGCTTTACTACCCCCCCCCCCAAAAAAAAGGCTTAAAATGGAAATGATTTCATTGACGCCACAGTAAATCAACTGTTAAAAAAGTAAGAATGATTTTCAAATACTCATTCCATCTGGGTTACTGTGCCCTAAACATAACTCTGGAGTAAAAATACTTAAAGGAAACTTTAGGTAACTGGGAATTGGCAAATCACAGAAGCCTCCAGAACCACCAGGTTCTGTGGACCAGTAAAGAAAGGAGTCGATGGTTAGTGGGAGTAGAGAGTTTTAGCAGAGTAAGAATTTTTTTTTTAGGTCACAAAGTCAATCTTCTTGGCTTTGGAGAAGATCTCCTAAGTTTAACTTATATATATTTGTTCAGAACCAGTCATTCTATAGGCCAAAATTTCTTCAAAATACTCATCAGCAAAGATGAGATCTAGAGTGAGATCAAAGGCCCTTTCTAAACTGGGATTTTCTGCAAACCAGCATGTAAGAGTGAAAGAACAGGGCACCAGGAACCCAGAGCTGCAGCTCTAATCCCAGCTCTGCCCATGAGTGACCAGGAAGCCAGCCCTAAGCAAACTGCTTCATCATCTCTCTTAAGGTCTCTAAGAATTCCTCCACCTGACAGACCAACGTTATGGTCAAAAAGGGCAGGTGCAAGGTAAGCCTATGACCTCACACTGATGCTTAGTAACAGGCATACATTCGCCCAGTCTAGATGATGAAGCTGAAAATCTCTGTTGACTCTCACATAAAAGTAATCTTATCATCCTGGATGCTTTAAGTTAAATTCTGGAGTCATCTGAGCCCTGCCCCTTTCCAGAGAATTCAGTATCAATGGGTATGATGAGGGCCTCCTATGTGGGCTTCACGTATCTGTACCGTTTTCCCCCATTCCCAGCTCATGCACTCATCCCCCTATGCCAGGTCACCAAGGCTGGGTGTCCCTTGAATGCTGTTCTTCCAGCGGCCAGGTCCCTCCCTCTGTGCTCCTAATGCATCATCACCAGCACCTGATAAATGTGAAAGTCCAGCATGCCACCATGTCATAAACCTTCCCTCTCTCTACCAATTAAACAACCTGGTTTTATAGCAGAGATCAAAAGGAAAATATTTGCTTTAGAGGCTACTTTCCTCAAACAGTCACGCAAATTAATATGTATTTTTAAGCACAGTGATTTTCTGTTTACAAAACTATTATAACCAGTTATACTGCCAAACTGATAATATGTTGGCTGTTACACCATGAATAGCTCTTTTATATCAGAAGGATACACACACACACACACACAACCTACAGGTAAGCGAGCAACTCCATAAACAACACCTACAGTCTCGAAAATGCAATTGTCCGTGTGTGTAGACATACACAGATACAGTACATGAAAGAGGAAGGGAAGGTAGCCGTACAGGAAAGAGAGAGACAATTAAGTTTGCTTCTGTTGCCTAGGATCCAGTCAAACTTAAAATTCATAGCCTGGGTGCTCTGTCTAGGAAGCAAAGCTTAAAAATATGTTCACCTGCAACCATAACTCAAGGCACTTACAAGACGGTTACGGTGACCTTTATGCTTGGGGAATGAGGACACAGTTGCCAATGCTGTTGGAATGTTCTCACCGTAGAAAAAGGATAACTGTTTCTAGGAGGTCTTTTTTGCCTAAAATTATTATGCAAAGTACAGACTATCATTGCACAGTTCAAAAAAAGTGACCATGAGCCCACGGGGCCCAGGCCACGGCGTCAGTCGTTCCAAAGCTGGCCTCCAACTGTCTAACAGCCATCTTCCGCCTTGAAAACCCTCAGTCAAATAACCCAACTGGTCTCCTTGTTCCCTCGAAGCAGCAGTCACAGTACATACAGGCTCCGGGGCTGACGACCTTCAACTCGCCCTTCATACTAGTTGTCACCTTCTAGACACTTCCATTTCCTGGAACCCTCCTCACGGGCTCAAGCCTTAGACAACTCTCCTTTCCTCCAAATGCCTACCGACCTTATTCTTTATAACTCCATCCCGAGATGGACTTCCAGAACTGTGGCATCCTCCTTCTTCCTGAGACCCCTGACCTTTCTCTCCCCCCAGATGACAAAAGTCCATCGGAGGAAGAGATCGTGTTTCAAAGGCCAGGACGTAACAGATTCTGAAGAAACAGCTGTCATTGAGATACATGGTGTTTCAGTTCTACAACGGCCGCAAAGGAGAAAGGAAAACGTTCCTTCTGACCGCTGCCGCCTCGAGAGTAAGCAACCATTAATGGCTGTTCAGACCAGTTGGCAAGCAGACCTCAAGTGGCAGGCGCGTTTCTCTGCTCTTTATGACATGCCCCAACGATACAGAGCGCCACTGCCGAGAGAGAGCGAACCGGATGCTTCCTAAAGGGGAGTACAGTTTACAAAAGAGTGTCATCACATAAAGTCTCAGTTCCTCCAGCACTGGCCCACTGAAGGAAACAGAGGCACTAAGTCATTTCACCTTCCGTTGCTGGAAAGGAACACACGTACACACATCTGCCAATCTTGCCAGAGTGCCAACTGCTCCTTAAAGACAAACGTCTCTCGCAATGTACACGGTGCAGCCACGAGCCTCCACTGGGTCACCTGCAAGTGCTCGCAACTGTAAGTGGTAGCAAAGGGCAGTGCTTCGAGGCAACTCCCAACTACTAGAACCATCACGCGAATTTCTGTGTTTATTTGGTTTAAAATCTACACGTCATAAGATGCGTGCATTAGAGCAAACTCCGGTCAAGAGTCATTAATCCTCTTTCTCTCTTTTTTACAAAGTTTTTATTTTAATCATCGGGTATTCATCACAAGTGCACTCCTTAATCCCCATCGCCTTTTTCATCCATCTCCCCCCACCTCCCTTCTGGTGATCATCAGTGTGTTCTAAGAGTCATTCGCTCTCCCTCTCTCTCTCTCTCTCTCTCTCTCACACACACACACACACACACACACAGTCACTAGCACCCTTTGATTTTGCTAATACATTTCTGCTTGTATGAACTGGGAATCAACACCACCATTGTTCTCAAAAAGATATGTCCTCAATCAGCTGTCCTACTATGTAATTATATTTATTGTAATTGCCATGACAAAGACACAACTTCTTCAGCATTCCAAGTCTAAACAACCCCATAAGTTAGTCAGCATTCTTTAACTTGCAGGTAACAGAAATGGCACGTGGAGCATCGTGGGTAAGAGCGAGGTGCTTTGCGTGGACTCTAAGCAGCCCAGCAACAGGAAAGCCACAGGGCAGCTGGGCTTGAGGACGTAGGCGAAATGGCCCCAGCAGGGCAAAATGGCATCTCTGCTCCTACAGGTCGGTTCCATTCCCCCTTCCTGAAACCTGCCTTCTTCCACTTACCTCCCAGCTCTGCCCCTAAGAGGGATTATCCCATAGTTGGAATTTTCAAGATTCTCAGGAAAAACACGCCCACCCAGCGGTCAAGGTCCCAATTTCGGCCTGTCTACGCTGGAACTACATCGTTGGCTCAGCAGGAAGAGTTGTAAGTTCTCCAGAAGGTGAGTTTCCTTCTCAGGAGTAGAAAGGAGGGCTCATCTGTCTGCCCAAAAAAACACCACCACCTGTCAAGACATTCCATTTTATGTCTGAGCAAGAGGTTATCTAAACAGTCAGTCCTCAACCTGGTAATAAATTACATTCTAAAAGTTCACTTCTAAGGTCTGGAGTCAATGAACCCTTAGGTGGTACCTGAAATGCATTTCACTAGAGATAAAATGTAGACATTGGCTTCTCTGGCCAGTCTTTAAAAGCCTATTTAACTTATGATGGATCCAAGTACAGTGTTAATAATATTTCTGATACTGTACTCAAACCGCATTCTTCACGCTGTTCCTACAGGAAAATGTACTTGAAATTCCACCTGGAACAAGAACAATACGCTCAATTTAATTCATTTGCTGAGCATCCAGTCATGACAGTGGCTCCTACCGTACAGATGTTACTTCCCATTTAAAGTGCACACAACACAGCAAGGCAGGTGTTAACAGCCGTACTGAGCCCACAAGGAAACTGGGCGTCAAGAAGGTTTTGATGCCCAAGGTCAATGGCTAAGATGAGTCAGAGCCGGCTTCAAAGCCATGTATGTTTGACCCCCAAGCTGGGGCTGTCATGTCTGATCTCCATAGCTGACAAACAGGCGTGGGCTTACAGTTGAGGAGACGGAGAGCTAACGTTTCAGACTCTGTAAATATTTAGATTCTCCTGCAAAAAAACGAAGGGACTAGTGGCCAGTCCCTTTCGATAACCAGACATTAACTTTCTATATCCTTCCCAACAGAGGATACTTCTCTGTGTTAGAACAAAAGAAAATATTTCCCTGGGTGAGCCCTCAACTATACTGATTCTTGTATTTACATGAAGATCATCGGGAAATCAAAGGTCAATAAATAGTGTCTTCAAAACAAAATTATTTTGCTCTGTTGAAAACAGAGGGCACTCTCTATTAAAATGCCCATCTAAGATGTTTTACAAGAAAATTAAAGTTGTTAAAATAACTAACGTCACAGTTATGCCAATATAAACGCAATGGGTGCATTTAACAACATGAACTGTGTTCTACGTTTGAAAAAAGTTTTTGGTTAGATAGTATCTAATAAATACAAGAAAATACATTCAACATTATTTGTCAGGAAAAATGATATTAAAGTCAACAATCATGAACCTACCACCCAAACTTAAAAGCACACCATTACCAATAAATCACAGCAGTTCCCTGAGTGTTCCTTCTGTCCGACTTGATGACCTTTTCTTTCTGCGTATATTGGACAAAAGAAGTTTGAAAGCCGTTGGTCCAAGATGGGACTTGAATAATAAATTAACCATGTGCCTTATGAAGTCAAAGTGGAGACGTGGTCAGAAGTAACAAGACAGAAAGTAGCTGAATTCAATCAGAGAGGAAGGGAGTGGCCAAATCATGCACTGCCTTAGCCCGGAAACTACTGGTTGGACAGACCTGTAGGAACTTTCGGTTTCTCTCCACGGTCCGAAGCCACACCTAGTCGCTAGGAACGTGAAGTCAGGTCAGATCTCCTGAACACCTGTCAGACTGTCAGACACGGGGTCTGAAATAAGACAGTTCAACTCCGAATTGTCCCGAACGGAGGTAAGGTATTTACGAAGTCCACGCAGAGCCTTAACACGTCACGGAAAAAAGAACCAGTAACTTCAAGGGGAGAAAAAAATCAACAAAAACAGTCAATAATTTACTGAGAGTTTAATTTTGTTGTAATAAATTAATTAAATGTTAAGCAATTTATACGACGAGGAAAAATTTAAGATAATGTCCTGTGTGATGTTAAGCCGCTTGCAACAGGCGTCAAAAGAAAGGACACAGGCACTAATCTAGTGGATGAGCTGGTACAAATGGTTTCAGCACAAATGCAAGTGGGGGGTAAGGAAATCTAGCATTCGGCACAAACCACACAGTGCAGTAAACACGGGTTGAGGAGGAGGAGAGAAGGGGGAAGATGAGCTTAGGTGGCGGAGAGCAAAGCCACTCCAAGGGTGTCATGAGGATGGCAACAGAGTGGGCCCGCCAGTGACCACGTGACACTGTCTCTAGGACCCAGCCGCCTGCCTTGTTTTACCACTTCCGGATGCGTGGCGCCCCGCTCGAAGATTCCTGAGGCTGGGGGCCGGGACTGGACGTCCAGCCCTTGACCCGGGATATGTCCCACAAGTGTCTGAAGAAGGAAATTTGGGGCAAGTGGGGCCGCACCAAATACCTAGTTAAATGCCTTACTGAAGGGGTAACGTGTGATGAAGGTTCACCTCGACAGCGCAGGGGACAGACTGCAACACGACAGCGGGAACGCATCGGTTCGGGCTAAATTATGCTGCGGCATCACAGAGCGCCAACGACAGAGAAAGGTCTTCTAATTTCTGGCTCCTGTTTGGTTCCTTGGAACTGAGCTGTGGCTACCCATGTGCTCCTCCCCGGGACGGAGGGAGAAGGAGCACCCCTCCCTGGGACGTGTGGGCCTCGTGGCGGGGACAGGAGCGACGCGGCAGGCCTCCTCTGCTGCCGGGAAATGGCATGTGTCGTCACTAAAATAAGTCCTCCGGCCAAGATGGCCACGGGGTCAACCCCCCCTGGGGTGGGAAAGCGGAACCCTCCCCCCTCCCCCCTCCCCCCTCCCAAAGGGAAGGAAGGCGGCCGGAAAGCTCTGGCAATAGCAGTAACACAATCTCCCAGGAAGGGAAGGGAAAATGGCTCAGGAAGTGCTTTCTTCCCATCGGTGACGACGAAAGAAGCTGTCCCTCCATGTCATCTGTCAGGGATCGTCTTACTAGGGCCTCACGACCCTCTCGCCCCAAGCCCTCAGCTCCAACATCAAGTCCGGGGATGCCCCCCCCCAAGCCAGCCTCCAAGACCTCTGTTTTACCTGCAAAATGGGGGGAATCCTGCACTCTCCCTGAGAAGGGGTTTGAGACGTGCTTCAGTAAAACCATGCATTTAAAACGCAAGCAGGGGCACCGGAGTGCTCAGTCGATTAAGTGTCTGACTCGTGGTTTCGGCTCAGGTCATGATCTTGCGGTTTCGTGGGTTTGAGCCCCACGCCAGGGTTTTGTGCTGGCGACAAGGAGCCCCCTTGGGATTCTCTCCCCCTCTCTGCCCCTCCCCCACGTGCACGCTCTCTCTCAAAATAAATACATGAACTTAAAAAAACAAGTAAAACACACAAGTGCATAAAAGCACCTAGTAAATATAAGATAGTATTATTATTAAATTATGATACTTCTCTTCTAATCTGTATCTTTCCCAAAGCATCTTTAAATTTTACTCAGTTTGTTAAAAAGTGTATAAAGCACACATATTAATGATTTTCCTTTGCTTTTCAAACCTGCCGGCTCCTCTGCTCTCAGTTTTTTCTACACGCACGCGCGCACACACACACACACACACAAAAACACACTCACACACACAAACATATACACAAACACACACACACACTCACACACACAAACACACAAACATACACACAAAAACACACTCACACACACAAACATATACACAAACACACACACACTCACACACACTCTCACGCACACACATACACATACACATACAATCTCTTCCCAATCTCCATTACTTGTTCACTCCCCGACTGGCCGGTTGCTTAAGGCTCTCCAGAAGTTTTGGAAAGAAGAACTATTAATCATCTATCATCTATAACTAATATCTAATTACCCGTTATCCATAACAATTAACTAGTTAATTCTTCCCACAATAAGGGAAATTAAGGAAAACTGAAGACACTCAGAATGTTCATTGGAAGTAGGAGCTAGATTCCAATATGGCTCCCAACAGACAAGAGGAAAGGACAAGGGTGTGACCTGGAAGGCCCCGTCTCTCTCAACATGCGGATCCACTTGCCTTGCCCCAGAATGACACCTTCCTCCCCCACCTCTGCCTCACACTGCTCCTTCCAGCTACAGCGCTAAGCACTGCCCAACTCTGTTCCAAGTTCCTGCGCGTGTAACTGGGCAAGTGCACCACAACGCATGCTCAAAGAGGTCCGTCACAGCCGGCTTTACCAGAATGGAAAGTTGAGCACGACCAAAACGCCCACCACTGGGGGACTGGGTATACACGTCACAGACCACACAACACGTGAAGTGCCGTATGACAACAACAAACACGACTTAAGTGTGTGTTTATTAACGGCGGCATGCTTTCAGTACACTGTCAATCAACTCAGGTGTTAAAACGATATTTAAAACAAATAATCTGTTTTAGGAAGGAAAAAAGGATGAATCTAATCCAGGCTCAGAAAGAGTATGGCAGAATACCGAAACAAAACAAAACAAAGCAAAAAAACAATGTTACTGATGGTGTCTCTAGGCAGTGATGATATCGATGAATTTTTCCAGTCTGAATAATTTTCCCATTTTAAAAGTTCTTTCCAATTAGCACTGGTTAACTTTTTAGAATTTTTAAAATAGGTATTTTAACTAAAAGGCATTACTCACGGGGTGTCTGGGTGGCTCAGTCCGTTAGGCGTTGTGGACTCTTGATTTGGGCTCAGGTCATGATCTCACAGTTCGTGAGTTCGAGCCCCATGTTGGCCTCTGCACTGACGATGTAGAGCCTGCTTCGGATTCTCTCTCCCACTCTCTCTCTGCCCCCTCTCCCCAGTGCATGCACATGCGATCTCTCTCTCTCTCAAAAGTAAATAAACTTAAGAAAACCAGAAAAAGGCATTATTCACAAAACACCCACTTCAGATGTCATCTGCTCCTAAAACTCTCCCTGGCCTCATCACTCCTGCCACACAGGTAATTTCTCTCTCCTGTTGAGTTTCCAGAGTAGTTAATATACCTCTAATGACACTGACTGCATTTGTTTTGAAATCACAGCTTTCTATGTTTGCACTTGATCGGTTTTGACGTGGAATGAGCCGTCTTATTTGTACTGGAATCCACCCCCATAACCCACAAGTCCTAAGTACCGAGCAAACTTCTGAGTGTGGTGACTGGACATCACGCAAGGCTGTACCATTCACACATCTGAAGACCACACACCTAACAGCTCCCTCATCAAACACTCATCTACACTGGGGATGTCCAGAAATAGCATCGGGTCCATTCTGGGAGAAGAAATTATAAATCAGAATATTTTCTGCATGGTGAGGTTTCTCTGTTGGTCATTTTTCCCATGTCTGCTTTCACAGCCACCAAAGACACCCTTATTCAACTTGAGACATGGGTCAGTATTTCCTTTTTTAAAACAATTTTAATGTTTATTTATTTACTTTTGAGAGAGAGAGAGAGAGAGAGAGCACAAATTGGGGGGGGGGGTCGGGCGGGGGAAGGACAGAGAGAGAATCTGAAGCAGGCTCCAGGCTCTGAGCTGTCAGCATACAGCCCGACGTGGGGCTCGAACTCATGAACTGTGAGATCAAGACCTGAGCCCAAGTCAGACGCTTAACCGGCTGAGCCACTCGGGTGCCCCATGACGTGGGTTAATATTTCTTATCCAGAGGCAAAGGTCTCCAGTTTCTATCCATCAGTTTCTGCTTGAAATGGACAAGAATTACTTTAGCAATAATCCAAGCCCGTCCTTGACTCAGTAGGAACTATAAATATCTATTGTTTTAGGAGGAAATAAGAGAACTAAGTGTTTTAAGATTACGTAAATCTGTTTCAGGGAACCGACAGAAACGAATGTTTTGAAATATGCAAGGCATTTTTTTTTTTAAGGTTCAACGAAGAATGTGTTTTGAGAGCTAGGTGGGTGAGATTTAAAAAAAACAACCACCGCAATCTTAGCTGTTCCTTAGCAATCTCAGGCTCCAACTGTTTCCTTCTCAAGGGCGAGCTAGAACACTAAACAAACTGCTTCTGGAAGAAACTCTGAGCAATCTGGTCCAGTTTCCGTTCGGCCCTCCATTCTCCTCCCCAAGATTTTCATCAAGCCTGTGGGAACCTGAAACCGCCCAGATACCGTCTCGTTTTGTTTCTCTCCCTCTGGAGACAACTCACTTTCATTAAAGCTTCCTTTCTGAACCAAAGCAAACCTACGTGCCACCGTGAGTGAGGAGGACCCCGCCTGCTCGTCCCCGATGAGAGGCGGACTCAGGGGAGCACAGCAAAGGGACAGAAGAGACTCGAGACTGACTCAACCACAAGCACAGTCACCGCGCAGCCAGAAGAGACGAGGGGTCCCGCGCCAGTTACGAAGCCGAGGCCGCGCCCGGAGGACTCCAGTCACACGCCTAAGAACAGAGGTGGACGTTCGAAACCCGTCTCAGGACTGGTCTTCAACCCCAGAAGGCATGGGCGCAGGACGGCCTTGAGGTTCCAAAGCAAACTGTGCTTTTATCCACCAAATCAAACTCTTACCACCGGAGCTGAGACAGGCACCTGAAGAACTGTGGCTGAAACACAGCTTCACAGGAAACGTGCTGCCCGTGGTGCTATTCACACCGGTCCGCCGAGGGCAGACGGTCACGCTCTCGGGGTTTTTGGCAAGCCCGTGGGGAAACACAGCCATCGCTAGAACTCGGATTGTACAAACATACAACTCAAATAAACGAGACTACAGGCAAAGGCAACAAGTGGTCAGAACTCGTCACGGGGGGCTACGCTCAGGGTGTTCTGGGCACTGTGGTACGTGGCCGGTAGCAAAGTGCGGGCTGGGGTGTTCCTGCCCAGCCACACTTCCTGGTCCTCCCACACGTGGGGGAGTATTTACGCCACAGAAATCTCCCTCTCCTCCCGTCCTCCCTCCCGGCTGGGCCAAGTCCTAACATCTCCCCGCATGTCGATTATCGATACGTCCAGTACTAACCCACGGCTGCCCGACAGGAGCAGGAAGTTGAGCTGGCCAACTGGACTCACAATATGGGCTTATCATCTGGAAGCCGTGATACAAATATAAGGAACAAAAGCGATTCCGGCGGACCCGTGAACAGCCCTGGGTCAGGGATGCCAACTTCCCGCACAGTCAGAGCCCCGTGTACAACTTTTGACTCTCCAGAAACGTTAACCACTGGCAGCCCACTGCTGACTGAAGCTTTACTGATAACACACTCAATTAACACACATCTTGTATGTTATGTGTACTATATACTGTATTTTTACAGCAAAGCAAGCTGGAGAAAATGTTATGGAGAAAATCCTAAGGAAGAGAAAATCCGTTTATTCAAGTACTGTACTGTTAAAAAAAAAACAAAAAACAAAAAAAAAAAACTGTGGACAAGTGGACCCGGGTGATTCAAAGCCGTGTTGCTCAACGGTTAGCTGTACTTTTACGGTGGCCCTATAATGTCCTAGTCATAGCACAAAGTACTGCCCGCAGCCTTTTGCTTTATGAGCGGGATTATCAAATCCAACACACTGATGAGTCAACTGAGCTCGAGGGGCTGAGTAACCACTAAACGCACAACAGCAAGAGTCAGGCCTCCGACTGTGTGACTCAGAAATACACAACCTTTTCACTAGGCAACCCGGTGCACTGACATTACCATCATCATAACGAAACCAAAATCAACCACATTTAACTGTCAGATAACCAGCAACCATTAATGCCACAGATGTGTGTAAGAGGAGATGCACCGAGAGGGTGCAGACAAGGAGCTCTATTTTATTCACAGTTGCCAAGTTCAAGTTTCTTCATGTTGACCTCCAAAACGTACCCACCAAAAGTTGGTAAGAAATGGGGCCCATGGAACCGAGGGGAACATGAATATCTGTATTTGAGAAGAGCTTATTGAGAAGAGGTTAATATAAAAGGAATCTTCCCTTAATCCCTTAAATACTTAGGCTCTATCTCCCCAACCGCTGTTCCCGACCTAAAATGACACACTTACCAGAAAGAATAATCGCTCAAATGTGAGCATGAGTTTTTTGAAGTGTTTGGGTATTTCTTTTTTAAACATTTTCTCTTTCAGACTTTTCAGTCATTTGATCGTGCTATGCTTTTGCCATAGTCTCTTGTAGAACATTCACCCGGTAATCGGAAGACTTCCAAGGGGCCAACAAAATTTTACTTACTGATTATTTAAGAAAATTCTTGTCATCTTGGCTTCCTATAAGTTACCAGCTTCTCCCATCATGCCAGTACATTTCCATCACCTGTCGTGAGGAGAAAGGATCTGATGAGGTACATGTCTCAGAAAGACCCATTTCTGGGTTTCTGGGTTCTTTTTCTGTTCTCTGTGACCAAAACATGGAGAAAAATAGCCATCTCTTCCTTTGCCCTCAGAATCAAAAAGGAAGGAGACAATAACAACATAGAGAGAGAGACAAACGTAACCCCAAGGGAAAACAAAAAATTTAAAGAGCAGTATATCTACTGCTGGGGTTTGGGGAAGTGAACCCCTAAAATGCCCTCCCGTATGTTCTGGGGAAGAACTTTTAGTCTGTTGCCTGGGAGGAAGCATATCAGAGTCGTCTCCCTCCCGGCCCCACCCCTCCTGGCACATTCTCACAGTGAGAGACGAATGTGTCTGGGGGGATCCCAGGAAACCTTGGCTCAGCGCTCAGCCGCTGCACTGGGCGGGGCAGCAAGGAGCTCCCTCTGGCCCTCCGCAAGGACAGCAACGGCGGCCGGCTTCTCTCCAGCAGGAGCTGGAGGACTGGGTCAAGGCTGCCGGAGTTGAACTCTGTTTCAGTTTCAGAGAAGGAGGTAATTGAAGCCTGCGAGGTCTCCAACCCTGCTTTACCAGTAATTAAGCGACCATCTGTGTTGATTCCCATTTGGATCGTGGCTCTATTTCTCCAATTGTCTACAATTTACAGAACAGGAAAGATCAATCACGAGGGGATCCAGGCCCCCACCCTCAACAGGACACCACACGGTTGACACCGTGGCTCCAGGTCCCACCGCTTCCTGGCCACGTGACCTTGGGGAAGTCCATTCATCTCTTCCCAGCCCCGATTTCTACTTTTCTGAAAGAGGGTCAAATGCCCCCTAGTATACTGTGTGGCTGAGAACATTCAATTAGAGGAAGGATAAAATCTGCCGAACCAAGCATGCTTTGATCCGACAAGGGTACTGGCCCAGGACCCGGGACACCCACCACTCAAGGATCAGATTTGCTAACTTACCCATGCGTACAATTCAAATATTGGAGATTCATGTAAGTCACGGAGCACGTCACATGCTCAACAAAGTGCCTTCCTTCTTCCAAGAGCAAGGCATTCAGAACAATGCTTTACTTTCAATTTTTACATTTCGTAACACTTTAGGGTCCACGTCCCTAAAAGGGACAGGAAGTTCTGCTTTGTTTCCCTTCACAGGGGAGCCCCAAACGAAAACACAACACCTCTGCCAGGCAGAATGCAACTATTGCTTATTTTACACGAAGAATGTAGAGCTTTAAGTGGACAAGACGTACAAAACGGGAACCTGTTTCTCTGAGGCCTCAGTGTTGTCATTCAGGGAGAAGAGATGCACGCTAATTATGAAATGGCTCCATGCGCTGAGGCGCCATGAGAGACACTGTCGTCTCGGTTATGGAATAGACGGAAGCCTCAAGTTCTCCAAACCGGAAGGGTGTGCGTGTGCATGTGTGTGTGCATGTGCGTGCGTGTGTGTGTGTGTGCATGTGTGTGTGAGACTAAGGGGGGGCATAAAGAAAGGAAAGAACAGACCAAATGCCACATAAATCCAGAGAGCCTCCTAGTAACAAAGAAATCTGCCCAGCAGGGAAGGACTGGAGAGTCAAGGTCTTAGAGATTACACCCAGCACTGAGAGGACGGAGTGCCAGGCTTACCGGCTAGCAAGAGCTCTGTATGCTGGTCGCCTGGCACGGAAGACTCTCAAAACCACGGACAGTGGAGAAGGGCCGGATACGGGCTTGACCAACAGGCTTGAACGCCACTCCTGATGTGCACCCGCAGGGTGCTCTCTGCCGGGCTACCGAATCCTTCCAAGCCTCGGTTTCCAGGCCTGCAAGACAGGGATAATGACACGTAGTGTGGTGAGAAGTTACACAGATCAGAGATAACGCATATTCAGTGCCCATCGGAGCCTATGTCCCCACGACATGACGGCAACGATCGTGTTTACTTACTAATGCAAGTACGGTAGCCTGTTAAATTCACGGCTCCAACTGCAATGATGGCTTAGACCCCTTCAAATCCAGACTCCTTCCCTATGTGAACATTTTGGAGAGAGGTTCAAATCAGACTTTGGACAAGAACATCAAACTTTCCGAAGCTGCTCTGAAAGGAGTGTCAAATAAAAACGCCCATCTCAGGGGACAGCCTTCACTCATGTGCACATAGAAAGCCCTCGCTGTGCATTTGTGAGCATTCCTCATATCGGCACCGCGTTTCTTTTTTTGATGCTAAATTCTTGAAAGAGGGAATGAATCATTTCCACCGGTGCTAATCCTTCTGGTGTGCAATGCAATGCCAAGTACTCGGCGGGCATCTGCGGGAAAGAAAAGCCGCACCGGGGATGGCAGGCGGCCTGTCACCAAGGCTAGCTTCACACTCCGGCCTCACCAACAACAGTATGGATCTGTCAGCTGTGTTTTCCAGGGAAAAGAAAAAGACCCACAAGAGAGGCAACACCAACTTTTTTGTTTAGTTTATTTATTTTGACAGAGAGAAAGAGAGCATGTGAGCATGAGAGGGGGAGGGGCAGAGAGAGAGGGAGAGAGAGAGAGAATCCCCAGCAGGCTTCTCGATGTCAGCGCAGAATCCGGGACGGGGCTCGAACGCACGAACCGCGAGATCATGACATGAGCTGAAATCAAGAGTCGTACGCTCAACTGACTAGGCCCCCCTGGCGCCCCAACACCAACTTTTAAACAGAACTTTCTATGTGAAAAACAGTGCTCCTTGACCCCGCCTACACCACCCTGTTTGGGACTCACCCCGGTGATGCTGACTGCTTGGAATAAGTTGATTACCCTTCTTTTACCCTCAAAACCAGCATACAATGCACACAAGAAAATCTGTCTTGTTACAGGTTAGAGCTGATTTTTTTTTTTTTTTTTTTCACAAGACCTGCTGTCCTCACTTCAATGGAAACCATTTTAATAGGTTCATGGCATGAAATTCCTCCTCCAAGTCAGTACTTTACCGCCACGGTGGTTATTCGCAAGAACAAGCGACTTCCGCTGTTGACGTTAACGAGCGACCCGTCTGGCAGCAGGTGCTGTGCTGAGTCCCGGGGTGGGAGAAGGGGTCGTACGTGCTTGAGATGAAGTGCGTTTGAAGGAACGCAGTGCAGTGGTAGTCTCACCAGAATACAAGCCATTAACTTAGCTGCCGCACTTAGAATAATCTGGATGTGGGACTCCTGGCTGAGCATGTTGACAGCCCAGCCCTTCTCGATCCTGCTTCTTATACGACGTGAAGATTCCACAGCCGCCGTGCAAACACCTGTCTGAGGAGAACGACTCCTGTTTTGCACGGAAGCTCCGGCCCGCAGGGGCAAGGACAGCACTTGCACGGGCACCGAGGCCGCGCAAGTGGATGAAAGCTCGGGTGCCCCCGAGGCGTGTCGTTTCGGACCCTTCGCCCCTTTTCCCCCAGGGAGCTAGTTCGCTAAGCCGGGTCCGAGCTTCCTCGCAGGGCGACAGCGTCCTATGGTCATCAAGAGCATGTGCTTTGCGGACGCACAGAGCAACGAAGCCCCTGGGTGTGCTGCTGAATGGCTGTAAGCCTCGCTTTCCTCCTCGAGAGACTCTGCCAGCAGCACCACAGCTCAGTGCGGTGACACGGGCTCCGAGACAGGGCGCCCGCAAACGCTTTAGTGAAGCCCACGGCAAACAAGGTCTCGTTGGATGCTGCCGCTGCTGGAGGAAGTCCACTATCTTCGTCCCGGGGAGGCCAGCAGGGACGGGCAATGTCACCGAAACAAGAGGTGTCCTCGTGAGCTCAAGTATCTCCAGCCACCTTGCCAGGAGGCCAGAAGAGGGCTTGAAGAAACGGTTCATCTGGCAGTCACACGCAGGCCGCTCCGATCGTTACACATACAGATCTTGGGAGCAAAGAGAGAGCGGCAGCCCCCACAGAGGTCTGTTGGCCAGTGGAAAACCCGGAAACGTTCACACCCGGCACACAGAAACAAAACGGAATCACGCGCTCGACACCGCCCAGCTACTAAATGGCAGAGCTGGGGTTCGAACCCAGGCGGCCGGGCTTGGCTCCCGCCGCTTCACCCCGACAGCACACGGCCCCCCCGCGGCGAGGATGAGCAGCGAGACACGGACCGAGAGCAGGCCCGAGAAAGGCAAGAAACGCCCCGAACACGCCTGAAGAGATGATGATACCAGACATCAGTTAACAGAGCCGAAGAGTAAGAGGGCGGAAACCACTAACGATTCTAAATGAGAAACTCCAGCACGGTCACAGCGAGAGACCGTAGGAGGACGGCACCGGGAACGTGAACTCACCCCGGGGTTCAGCACGTGCTTGGAGACGGCAGTGACCAGAGACACCAAAGCAGAAAGGACCCCACTCGGGTCCTTGATGTAAAGCACATTATGACCCAGAAACGCCTGCGAGGGAATGTGTCACACGCTCTAAGTGCCAGCCGTCCCGGGAGGCTCACCAGGGACAGCTCCCTGCCCCCGTCCTTGCATCTCGGCAGCAGAGGAGGAGGAAAGGCCGCCCCCGGTGGCTGGACTGTCTGTGGGCGGGAGGAAGGAAGGAGGCGGAAGGGACGAGAAGCAAGCTCCCGGTGAAGAGGGAAAATGCACAGACAGGGCGGTGTCCACGCGCCCAGGCGGCCTCAAATGTGGCCGGCTCCAACGGCCCCAAGGCCCCTGTGTCTCACCACCCACGCCTGTGTCACAGCCACCCCCTGAGCAGGTTAAGGCCTGAGATTCTTCGTGACTGACGGAGCAAGCAAACACGACGAGATACATCCGGTTACCTCCCGGAAGCCTGGAGTGTCCATTCGTCCATTCGGCTGCAAGATTCCCTCCCTCGCTGGCTTTGAGGAAGAGCCACACGAGGGCAGCGTCCCGCCCACGGCCAACACGGAGCAGGGCCTCAGTCCCGGAGCCCACGAGAGACCGCCAACAGGCCCGGGAGCTGACGAGGAAAGCCTTCCCCGGTCGAGCCTCACATGACACAGCAGCTCTGGCAGACGCCTTGACTGCCGCCCTAAACTCGTCCCCCGCGAAATCACGCCCGGACTCCCGACCCGCAGACGCCGCGAGACAGCGTGTGCGCGGAGTAAGCCGGTTTGCCGCGACCGTGTTCCGCGGCTCCAGGTAACTCATACGGGAAGGGAAGTCGGCAAGGGAGGCTGACGCAACCACGGGCGCTTCCGAGACAGGAGGGGAAGGAAGAGAGAGGCCCTGGGGCCGGGGCGCGGGAGAGGGGCCTACCCATCCACGGTCTCTGACTCAGACCCGAGACTCCTCTCTGACCGCACACGTCCTCCCGGCCTGTTCCTGCCACACAGAGGATGTAACGGAACATGCTGACCAAGGAAGCGGCGGTCTTACAAATGGTGGTCTGGTCACCCGGCGGCCCTGCAAAGGCTATTATTGAACATGCCGAGCACGCGCACATTTAAAGCAGCAAGAGGATTTCTTTATAATGTGTATTTATTTTTGAGAGAGGGAGAGACAGAGCGTGAGCGGGGGAGGGGCAGAGAGAGATGGAGACACAGAATCCGAAGCGGGCTCCAGGTTCTGAGCTGTCAGCACAGAGCCCCACGCGAGGCTCAAACCCACCACGAGATCATGACCTGAGCCGAAGTCAGACGCTCCACCGACTGAGCCACCCCGGCGCCCCTGGCAAGAGGATTTTGATCACCACAGGCGCTATGCTGGGATCCTACCCCTCGTAAAACAATTTAAACGAAAGAGTGTTTCAAATGTGATATAACAGGCTTCAGCACTTTATGAAACTCATGTTCAGAGATGCAAGCTGGAGACTTTCTGTATTAGTGGTTTTGAGAACAGCATAAGAAGTAAAACATCCAAAGTCCCATCTAACTCTTGCTAGTAGGGGCTCCTTAAGAACCAAATAGAAATGTTCTCAAGTCCCCTGAGCAAGTACCAGTAACTTTGACAAAGCAACCCAAGTGGAGTTCCCAAGCAGAGCACGTAGCTAAGACTAACTCACTGAGCCAGGGACCTCTTACCGCAACAGGCCCCTCGCTGCCCGGAGACACCGGTCGGGGGATGGACAATTGCATCGTTTCAGAGCCGGGGAATCCTCGTTCATCTCCCAGGCCTAGCCTCGCCGTGACAGGTGACGACACACGGGACCCAAACACTCCAAGGGGCCGACCCATCCAGGCTCACTCAGAAGCGCGGAACCCGGACCTCCTGTTTCCCAGGCCCCTTCGTCCCCCCGTCGACCCGACTCCAGCTTCAACCAGGAACAGCAAAGTCAGTGGGATCAGATATTCCGTGAGGGACAAGCCTGGAGAGGCCTTTCCACGACGCTATCAAGCTCCTACTTGGAAACAGCGAGCCCTGTGGCAAGAGAAAGAAACGACCTCGAGGACCCGTTCGTATTAAACGTGCGCTTCATTTCCCAAAGCGAGGCCTGGCGTTTTCGGAGGAAACGGAGATGCCCCTAAAGTCGGCTGCCTTTTCTTACTAATGATCTGCTTTTTTCCTTTTTAAATACACACGAAGTGGGGAAGAGCAGCTGGTGCCAGCGTGTCCCTCCCGCTGCCTCACACAGTCCCGTCCCGAAGCCCACGGACCCGTCCCACGGACACTCCGGGCTTCCCTCCGATGGCGGAGCGCTGTGCTCCGGGCTGCGCGTCGGGAGCCGTTGACCCAAGCAAGTCGAGTGTCCTCGTGTCTCTGGCAGAAGTGACCTCATCTGAGCCAGTGGACAACCGCATACGGGGGGACCCCTCACGTGTGGGAGGCTGTTAGGAACGCAGACCGGAGTTCTCTTTTCTCCGAGAAACTTCCGTGTTTAAAATAAGCAGCAGCTTGCTTTTGTGCGTGATGACACGGCCCCTACCCCAGCAGCGGGAGTTACCAAAGCAAAGCAGTGCGACGGCTGTCCCCGGGTCACAGCCCTCCAGAACTCCCGTCACGGGACCCTTCCCACAGCCTAAAAGCAATTAAACAAACAAACAAACAAAAAACGGTGGTCATTCATTCACCATTCTCCTTCCTAATCTTTTCCTCAGGACCAAGAATAAATACGTGTTTAAAACAAAGCAAGAAGAACGAAAGGCTCATTTCCTCCCTTGGAGCTGGCAGTCTTGTCTCCTCGGCATGGACTTAAGCCACTACGGGAGTTACCTGGACAGGACGGTATCCAACCTGCATGTTTCAAACGCACGTGAGCGCCCGGACAGAGTATTACTAATACAAATATTGCTGCAGCTAAAACAAACTGCTCAGCGCACGCGGGCCTCTCTTCCAAATGTTTCACACGCACTAACTCACTGACGCGGACGACGGCATGAGGAGTGGGGACGCTGTCATTATCCTGGCTTGACAGAAGAGGAAACTGAGGCCGAGTTACTGAGAACACAGGCACGGTTATTCAGGGAGCAGCCACTCAGCAGAGGGCTGGCAGGAACCCCCTACTCCCTGTGGCCTCAGGTTTCCATCTGGAACCTTCCCTGGGAGAAGGGAAAGAAAACCCGCTGGGTTTTACTCCTAATTAAACCTCTTTCTGGAGGGCTAACCACCACTGGTCCGCCCGCCGGTCCGAAGACCGACGAGAAACAGAGGCACCGGCCCATCTGTCCATCCTCACAAACCCTGACACAAGGCAGTTCTAAAGCCCAAATGGGTGGTGGCAAGATCTTTGAGGAAAAAGGTAAATATTTCTTTTATGGAAAAGGAAACCCAAAGGGATGCGAGCACGTAAGCGACTCGACTCGTGCAACAACGTGTCTGCAGAGTGCGTCCTTCTAGAACACTCTTCTACCTCGCCGTCAGGTGTCATCTGAAAGACGAGGTCATTCCTCTATTTTCTTCTCTGTGTTAGATCTAAAAACACGATCTCCTTCCCGAACGCGTGCAACCTTGGCCACTGGAGCACCCTGATCTAAGTGGCCAAGAATTCCTGGGCATCAGTCGCTGTGTTATTCGCACACGACGGCCGAGGGATGCCGGTGGCATATACTGCCTCCGGCCTGGCAAAGCCTGAATTTTTATCAGCTGCACGATACTTCCACCGCAGACAAGGATGGGGACAAAATTTCTGCCCACGCTCTGTCATCCGGGAATAAAAAGGGCTCTAATTCCCTGGCTTATCCCTTGAACTTGCGTGTACTCTCCAAATGCAGTGCTTCTGGTTTTCAAAATACACTCAAAGGGCTTTCATTCAGTAAGTTGTGTGTGTGTGTGTGTGTGTGTGTGTGTGTGTGTGTGTGATGGAGGTACTGGTTTGTGTGTGTGTGTGTGAGATGGAGGTACTTTAATGCAGATAACGTGAGCTTCGTGCTTTCCTATTCAAGCCGTATTTAATAAGAATAGTTTCCTTGGTGTTACCTGAGCCAAAATCTCGAAATAAAAACAGGCCGCATTTGTTCCACAATAAGTTGAAAACCAGCATTCTCTTTTTCCCAGAGGTACTAACAGGAAGGAAGCCGGCCACCCGGCACGGTCAGCTTTACGGAGAAGGACGAATCACAGACACAACAGCACTTCTGTCCCTGCGTCCTCCCAACCACCCTGATGCCCCATTTCCAGAAAAACCACCTGAGGTTCAGAGAACTCAGAGAAGCACGGGGACGTGCCTCAGGTAAGCTCCTTTCTAGTGGAGGGCTCGGCCCCAAACAGTTTTCGTGGAGCCACAATCTGTGCCTTTTCTCCTCGAGGCCTCTAGGAAGCGAGACATGATGGGAAGAGCTCCCGAGACTGAGCAGTGGACAAAGTGTAAGCAGAGAAGAGCCGAAAACAAAGAGGGACACTGATGCGCTGTGACATGAGGTCATGTGATGTCAGCCGCGCGGTTACTGGCTCAGCCTGCGGGAACTGGTCAGGAAGGAGAGAAGAAAGAGCAAAACCGGACAATAAGGACAAACGGCGGGCTGGCTACGGACAGCATGAGAAGAAATAAATACCCACCAAAATGAAGAAACTGTGTGGGGCGTTGGATTATGGATCGTGCCTAGGCCAGTGGCCAGGAAACGTTCTCCATACAGGCCCGGGAAGTCTGCAGGGCGCACAGAATCTTCCGCAAGTACTCACCTCTGTCATCACCGTGCGAACGCATCACCGATAACACGCAAGCGAGTGGGCGTGGCCACGTGCCAATAAAACCATATTTATAACAACAGGTGTCAGGCCAGACTTGGACTTCCTGCTGTTGTCTGCCAGCCCCTGGCCTCCACGGCCACCTGACCTCCATACAAAACCGAGGTGATACTAAAGAAGCAAAGACAAAATGCGACAGCCGACGTAAAATCCTGGGGCGACGTAACGGTCCCCTCACGTGGGGCCACCCCCACAAGCACCGGTCCTGTGGGCGCTCAGCCTGACCACTGGATGAAGAGACTCGAGGGATGCGTGTGTTCGGCGTTAGCTCATCCCAAGTTATTAAGATTCAAAGAACCAACCCGTAAAATATTGTGTCGATTATGACTCGTGAACAGGTAAGCCCAGTCTTACCACGTAATGACACGGATGCCATATTTTCTATGGGCAATTATGGGAAATATCACCCCAATGTTCCCAAAGTAACTACAGAAGAAAACTGTCGGGAAGAGAGGCAGCCGAATGAATCCCGACGTCCATCTTGGCCAGCTCGCCTACCTGGAAAACTCTGACTTCCTGTGCCATTTCCTTCCTGTTGTTCTTCACGCAAGGGTCAATCTAACCACCTTTTCCTCCAAGAAGCTCTTCTCAAACACCCCAGATGAGGTCAAGACACTTGCCCTGCACGCCCCTGACACTGAACTTCCTCACTACTCTTGGCATGCGGACACTTCCTTCCTAGCTCAACGCCTGCCTCCCTTGTCGACCATGAACTCCAGAAAGCTGCCTCGTTCAACACCTACACACGAGGCTGGTGACGAGAGCTGCACTAAACAGAAGGCTCTGGTGTTTCAAGATGCTGCTCTGCCCCGAGACCCACCTGGTCATCACCAAATCAGCAGAGCACGATTCTGCAGAGCAGCTCTGGAGCTTTTCCAGCCTGTGCCATGTACCATGTGATGAAGCCAGAGAGAGGACCGTGTTCACGTGCCATGAGGCAGTGTGGCCCTGCGTTCAACAGAGGACGGGCAGGAAACCTGTTCCTAGGCGTGTTCAAGTAGAAGCTGCAAAGAGGTTTTCTCTCACGCTTATCAGTTACGGAAACACATGTGGTTTTGGGTGGTGATAAAATGTCGCTTAACCTAGGCCCCGGAAAATTCAAAGCTATTTACCTGGATGGATTTTAAATGAGCATCTGCACAATTTCTTTTTTGTTTCAATACGTGCACACGGCACGTATAACAACACACACAGCGGCACACATATAGAGCTGTCTGAACTAAGAGGGAAATAAGGCAGATTATAAAATACATGTACTATGAGCCGTTTGTGTCAATGAAAACAGAAAAAGTAGCTAAAATGACGTACGCCCCACAGTGTGGTTGTACCCGGTAGAGGGATCTGGGTTAACTTAATAGACTTCCCTTTTATCTATCAGTACAGTTGACCCTCTGAACTGCACAGGTCCACGTACACGTGGGCTTTCTCAGTAAATACAGTCCAGTACAGTAAATGTGTTTTCTCTTCCTTATGGGTTTCCTAGTAACATTCTCTTTTCTCTAGCTTATTCTATTGTAAGAATATAGTAAGTAATACATACAACATACAAGATACGTGTTAAGCTACTGTTTATGTTACAGGTAAGGCTTTCGGTCAACAGTAGTTACGTTTTGGAGAAACGAAAGGTATACGTGGATTTTCAACCATGTTGGGGTGGCAGGTGGTCGGTGCCCCTAACCACCCCACATTGTTCAAGGGTCAACAGGGTTTTCTTTCTTTTTGTACAATGACCACATATTTTTGTAGTTTTTTAAGTAATCTCAAACAAAAAATCTGATTAGACAATTCTTCAAAGCTGTTTCAAGGAAATATTATATAGACAGAAAATGCGAAACATGGCAATGCTGTTATTATTTAATAGGGCGTTGCTAATAGAGTAAAAAAAACAAACAAACTGATTCTGACCTGCTTAAATGTTCACCCATTCCTACCAATATCGTCACGCCCATACATCTTACCATGGTGAACACCACACAAAAGCAAAACAGGACCAACACCAATGCTGAAGGTGTTCATTTCAGCTTCTAACTACATTCTTACTTTTCCTGGAGCACGATATATTTTAAGTTGGCCTAATTTCTCTCTGGTCTTGGACTCTGAGAACTGCACAAACTTACCTCGCCAACTTCAGTGACCAAAATGAATTTAGGGTGGTAAGAAACTTCAAAAGTGCAATGTCCTGTCCTAAAGGTTATTTCTATAGGTCAGAAATTGGCAGGCAGGCATTAGGAATGTCCTCGCAGTTACCTGAAATTTAATTCCGATGTTTACACTGGAGTCTTTAAGTACATATACTAAGTATGTTTAATTTCAATTCATGTGGTAATCGAACATCAGCCTATGCCTAAATCAGACCGATTACCACATTTCCCATCTTGGATTATATTTTAATATCTTACATTTCTTTTCATAAACACTAAGTATCTCATAAATACTGTCTTGTAGTTAATGCTCTATAGGCCAGTAATGACAGTTTCATCCATTATACATGACTTGAAGAGATTTTGAAGCTCCAAATGAAAGAGGTTTGACCCTTCTTCATAAAGGACTGAAATGAACCACACAAAACAAATTCTTCAGGAGACTGGCTTTCTGATTACAGAGTTGACCTCCACCCAATAACAATTATAAACAGTGGCCGGATATAAAATAAACTTTGAAGGTGGTGGAAAACAACCAGGCAGAAAGTCAACTATCTACAGCCCTTCAAGGAAGAGAATCACACTCAGTGATAATTTATATTTATATGGCTGATCCCATGAGAGTGGAACCATGCTGGGCCACAGCAGATGGAACTCAAAGAGCAAACCACAGCCTTGTAGGTCAGAATACGGACCTGCCAGGGTGGCAGAAAATTGAGGAAGAAAGTCCCCCAAATGAGGAAGCCATGGAGAGTGAAGTCCCAAATTTGCAAATAAGCTCCACATTTGTTGGCTAAACTGGGAACTATGAGTCCAAGGATCCTGAGGGAAACAACATTTGAAACATTTGTAGGATGCTGACCAGTTCCAACAGCTGCCCAGCAGCTCCGGGGGCCTGAGAAAGGCCTCGGGCTCCTCTGGAAGCACGGAAGGACCCTGGCTTAAGGCACAAAGATGGCTTCCCAAGGCAAGAAGACATTTCCTGGGAGGTACAGGCAAAACAGAGAGAGCAAAGCATAAGAAGTAATATTTGAGCTGATTTGCCAATAATTTAACTGCCTGTTTGAACACACTCAACCTTCCTCGGGGGAACATAACAGAATTCATGTCTTTACAATACAGCATCTGCAATGTCCTGCCATACGATTAAAAATGAATACAAATGGGAGATGTAAATCCATAATCCAATCAGTCCACAGAAATAGACCTACACATGACCCAGAAAATGGAATCAGAAGACAAGGATTTTAAAATACCAATGCTAAATATACTGAAGAATTTACGGAGAATGACAGACAGAATGGGTAAAGAAATGGAAAGTTGCCGCAGAAAGATTAAGAAAAAAATGAAAGAACCAATGGACATTCTAGAACTGAAAACTACAATGTCTGAAATAAACAATACTGGATTAGATGAACAGATTATCAGCTTGGACACAATAATGCAAAGGCACTGGTGAACTTGAAGTTACATCAATATAAACCATCCAGGCTGAAGCAAGGAGAGAAAACAAGGGTTTACAAAGAGCCTCCAAGAGCTCTAAGTGGTCTAATTTACAAGTTAAAGGCCAGTCTAGAGAATGGGGTGGAAAAATATATGTAGAGAAACACAGGCCAGAGACTTTCAGAACTGAGCAAAAACAGCAATGTACCACAGTAGGATGTTCAGTTAACCACAAGAAAACCTCACCCAGTCATGAAAACCAGAGATAACAACAACGAAGATGTGTAGATGTAACCAGAGAAGACAAGACACAGAGAAGTAATACGAATGATGGCAGACAGCTCATTAAAAATAGGAGGCCAAAAGACAGCCAACAACGTCCTGAAAGAACTAGGGGAGGGTGGGGGGAGAGAAACTTTTCTATGAATTCTATGCACAACAAAAACCCTTCAAGAATAAAGGAAATAAAGGGGCGCCTGGGTGGCCCAGTCAGTTAAGCGTCCGGCTTCGGCTCAGGTCATGATCTCACGGTTCCTGAGTCCGAGCCCCGCGTCGGGCTCTGTGCTGATGGCTCGGAGTCCGGAGCCTGCTTCAGATTCTGTGTCTCCCTCTCTCTCTGAGCCTCCCCTGCTTGCTCACGCTCTCTCTCTCTCTCTCTCAAAAATAAACATTAAAAAAACAGATGTATGCGTTTATAGTCAACTGATTCTTTTTGACCAAGATATCAAAATAATTCAGTGGGTATAAGAATAGCCTTTTCAACAAATTGGGCAGAAACAAATAAATATCCACATGGAAAGATGAATGAATCCTTACCTCTACACCTCACATAGAACTAACCATAGAAGCTGAAACTATAATGCAGGAAAACAGGAGAATATTTTTGTGACCATGGAGCAGGCAAAGCACTATGGATAAAAGAAAAACAAAACAAAACAATAAATTGGACTTCATCAAAATTAAAACTTCTGCTTTTGGAAAGACACAGTTAAGAAAATAAAAGGACAACCACCAACTGGAAAATACTCACACTACACATATCTGACAAAGGACTCATATCTAAAATATATAAAGAACAGCTGTAATTCAAGAACTAAAAAGCACAAAAAGTTAAGAATAAAAAAGTCACACGGTCCAGCTTTTTAAAAAAGCAAAAGACCTGACTCGATTACCTCATGAAACAAGACACAGGAATGGCCAAGAAGCATATGACAAAATTTTCAACATCATTATCATCATAGGAAACCACAAAGTACCCCATTATACCCATCAGAATGCTGATTCTGATACTGACCAATAATATACAAGAAATACAAAGAATCCTGTTATTCCTCTGGAAGAACACAATAATTTTAAGAAAGGAAAATTTATTTGGTAACTAACTCCATATAACCGCGTTTCTTAGCTCAAGGAAAAACAACCCATATACCTTTTTTTTTTTTTTTAAGTTTTTATGTAAACTCCAAGGATGTGCAGAAAGGGGAACCCTCTTACACTGTTGGTGGGAATGCAAACTGGTACAGCCCATTTTATACGTCTTAAAAAAAACCCAGATCCTACCCACTGCAAATGGGATTGGGCAACTCTGTCCGGTATGTGCCCGCATCCTCGGTTCCAGCCACACAGCTGGTCTGCACTGGGGTGGGTTCCCATGCAAGGTCAGTCTGAAGGCCAGGCTCAAAATGAAGAGAGGGTCTAGGTCAGTTTCCACCCTGAGGAACCCAACTGTGATACAAATCACTTCCCTTCTCCGGAGCCTACTCTTGTCCCCTCTGCTGGAATTAGCCATTTCAAAATCAATAGTGACCTCCGACACTGCCAACGCCAGCGGTCAGTTCTCGTTCTCCTTTAATACGACTTAGCAGCAGCATGCGACACAGGTGACCTCTGGCTTCTGTTCCAAACCCGCGCCTTACTTGGCCCCCAGAACCCCGAGCTCGCTTCCACCGCCCTTCCCTCCGGCAGTTCCTTTTCTCTCTCCTTTGTGGGCTCTTCCTGATCTCTGCAAGCACCAAAAGGGTCACTCAGTTCAATTCTCCATGTCTCCTCTGTTATCATTTCCCCTCTAAGTCAGCGGTCCTCGAACGCTTTGATCTCATGACCTCTTCACACTTTTAGAAACCATTAAGGAGCTCAAAAAGCTCGTGTGTGTAGCGGCCTTATATCCATAGTTACTGGGATGGAAAACTGAGAAAATCTTTAAATATTTAGTAATTCATCGAAAAGCAACGCTAAGCCCATTACATGCCAACGAAAGTAACATATTCTAATGAAAAATATATTTTCCAAAACGACAAGACATGTATTTTGGAAGAAGAGTGGCAGTGATTGGCATTCTTGAAAATCTCTTTAATATCCAGCTTAATGGAAAACGGCCGATTCCCAGGTCTGTGTCCGCGTTCAGTCTGCTGTGACGTCCCACACAGCCTCTGACAAGCTCTACTGGAGGTCTTAGTATTGCTGTAAAAAGTCTGGACTCTGCAGACCCCTACAGAGGCCCAAGGACCCCTTCAGGTGGCCTCATCCAAGCCCCTGGTTTTAAGTACCATCCCTCCAAGGGCAACTGCCAGTGAAAAGGTAACCCCAGGGGGGGCTCTCTGAGCCTTCAGGTTCAGACAGCCAACCACCTTCTCGGTATGCCCACTTCGATATCCAAAAGCTATGTACCTGAACTCATACGCACTTGCCCGCCCCCCACAACCCCAACATTTTCTTCCTGCGTGTTTCCCACATCTCTGTAAATGGTAACTCGACCTACCGGCAGCTCAGGCCAAAATCTCTGGAGAAATCCTGAATGCCTCTTTCTCCCAAATCCACACCTGACCGCACCCAAATTCTGTGAGCCTTCTTCAGGAGTATCCCCAGAATCGGACCACGTCCTGCTCACCCTTCACTCCCCGCTCCCTATCCAAGCTTCCCTGGCTGGCCTGCACTCTGGCAAGAGCCTCCTAACTGGTCTCTACGCATCCTCCCTGAGTCCCCTATGTCACGCCCTTCACACGGCAGCCAGAACGTTTGGAGCCTGAGTCCGATCACGGCGCTCCTGTGCTTACGGCCTCAGGTACTTTCTGGCCGCACTGAGACCAAGAGTAGAGGCCCCGTGCGGTGGGGCCCGGACTCACTATGTCCCTGAACCCGCACCTCACTGCCCCCCTCGCTCACTCCTGTCCAGCCACGCCGGCCCCTTGGCTGGCACCTGTGCAGGCTCTTCTGGAGGAGGGTCTTTGCGACTGCGGTTTTTGGGCCTCAAACACACTTCCGTCAGATACGCCGGGACTGCAGCTTGCCCCCCAGCGAGCACTGACACCCCTGCATCAAAGATGCCATACTGACCGTCCCTCCACGCATTTGCCCTGCTTTCTTTTCCCTCCTAAAACTCACCAATACCTGGCACATGTGACTCTTCTCCCCCTCCGGATGCAATGAGAGGAGGGACGCTGTCTGGCTCAGGGCCATAGCCCAGGACCCAGATCGGGGCCTCTGTAGGAGGCACGCAGGCCGGTCGTTAGAGCAGATGAACAGAGACGCCGGCCCAGACAGCATCAGAAACCAAGGGCGCAATTGACGAGGCAGAGGCCAGGAGGGCCACATGCAAACCAGCCCTTGGAAGGAGAAACCATAAATCTGGGGAAGCAGCACCGTGACAAAGGCTACCAGTGCAAGGAGACAGCACCTGGTGGACTGAGCCCCTCTGGAGCCAGGGCACCAAGCCATCAACCTTTACGTCTTCCCAAGAGCAGCGCTCACAATTCCCTGGAAATGCGCCAACATTTCGGGCCACGAGCGTCCCCCCCCCCCCGCCCCCCGCCCCTGCAATGGCTCTGGAACCAGTTCAGTCCCATCCTAACCCCTTACGTACTTAAATCTTAAGTAGAAAAGAACGCATGGCCAGCACAAAGGAAAGCGATTGGTCTACTCAGTCTGCGTTCCAAAGCCTCAGCTAACACACTAACTGTCATTGGCACAAACTGGCTCCGAGAGGGAACAACACCGTGATGTTAGCAGTTACACCAAGCTAGGCTCTGCCTGCCGCTGAAATTCACTGAGCCTAACTGGAAAACCCCACAGCAAATCATTCTGGTCAGGATTCTGAGAATGAGTGCTGGGGACACTTAAGAGTCGTTAAAACCAAAGTCACGAAACAATAAACAGCACGTTGGCTGACAAGTATGTTCTCCAAAAAGAGAAAGGAGTTTTTTCCTTCATTTGGAGCAAGAAAGAAAAGCAGCACGTATGGACCCCTATCATGACAGCACCCCAAAACCTTGCTGGACCGTGCAGGACGTCCACAGGGGCCAGTCACTTGCTGTCCCTCCCCCAGGGCTGTGACAGGAGTGGGGAAGAGGTGCTCGGGACCAGGCAATCCCTCATCAAGCCCATGGGGTGCCTTCCTTTAAGTTCACAACCTAAAGTATCTAAAGGAAGGCCTAGAAGATAAGGGTGACACCAAAACTTTGGTGAATGAAGGAAGCTCTTGAAAATCCCTACAAAGTCCCAGGGTTTTTATCAGTGATCTAGGACTTAGGATACAAAGGCACGGGAGGTGCCTGGGTGGCTCAGTCAGTTAAGCATCCAACCTCAGCTCAGTCATGATCTCACAGTTTATGAGTTTGAGCCCCACGTCGGGCTCTGTGCTAACAGCTCGGAGCCTGGAGTCTGCTTCAGATTCTGTGTCTCCCTCTCTCTCTCCCTCTCAGAAATAAATAAACATTATAAAAAAAAAAAAAGGCACCCTGCAGATGATACTATGTTTAGAGAAGAGACTATCCGAAACTGTTCACAGAGTACTTTTTATATAAAGCAAACAACGTCAGAGACGACACAGGACAGCTGATTAAGGAGCTAAGGAGTAAAGCGGAAATAACAGCTATAAATCCATGCGGTGAGACTGTTCTGGGTTATCCTACCCGACAAGGCTAAGAACGTCACACACTCTTCACAGGAAACTAAGTTTATGACAGGACAGAGTTTGGAAACAGACCCTGGATTGCAAGTGGGTGTTCGTTACGTGTTCCTTACCCCCAGCTACTCACCCCCAACCACTGGGCCCCATCGCTGAGAAAGATCACTCAGTTTTATTTCATTTCGATTCACTCATTTTGACAGAAGAGAAAAACAATGGAATGTGATAATGTCAGGACAATAATCATGCCTTCAAATATTTTTCTTAAAGGTGGCCTTTCTGGCGGTGTGGGAGTTTGTAAGTGAATGCATTAATAATTAAACACTTTTCCACCAAACATTTGAGAAGAAAAAGATTCTGCAAATGAGCTATTTCTTATGTAATTTTTGCTTCCACTATGGTTTCGTTCCTAAATCAATACAGGGAGCAATAAATATATACAGTCAAAACAAAGACAGCCAACACATCTCTGCAGGTGATATAAATAAATTATCAAAGGAATGGCCCAAGATTAAAAACCCCTGCATAAAAAGAGAAAAGACTTCTCCATATCAAAAAAGCTTTCTTCATTTTACTAAAGGATTTCTTAAGAAGTCCCTTTAAATTCATGAACTTTCCTTGTCAACCTAAATTAATTTATTGTACAAAAACTATCGTTAAGGGGCGCCTCGGTGGCTCAGTCAGTTGAGCGTCCCACTCTTGAATGCAGCTCCAGATCGTGATCCCAGGGTCATGGGATTGAGCCCCGTGTTGGGCTCCGTGCGGAGCGTGGAGCCTGCTGGAGATCTTTCTCTTTCTCTCTCTCCCTTTCTCTTTCTCTCCCCTTCTCTGTCTCTCTCCTCTGCTAAATAAATAATAAATAGAAACAATAAAACATAAACAAAAATTAAAATATCGTGGATACTATTTTCAGAAATGCATTCACTGCATGAAAAATACAACAGAGAAGAACAGGAAAACTCTGAGAAAAGTCTGTGCAATCAAATTTTGAGCAAAAAATAAATAGTGAATGCTTTGTTTAAATAATTTAAAAGCCTAAAAATATTTATGACGTGGGTCGCAAACCATTTTCCACCTTCGAAACTATTTCCACCGATGCTGATTCAGAGTAAACACGACAGTATTTTACAAACAAACAGCCATTTCTTTGTGACTCAATGTGAAGATCCGTTATGTGAACATGTTTTATAAAATTAAAATTCCTAATCAGTTATTCAAAAAAACAAACAAAGCCGTAACAAAGATTAATTCCTCTAAGCCCTTGAAATAACAATTTTAAAATGTATGACCATCATATGGTCTTACATAAAAGTCTATGGCTGACAAAACAGGCTATTAATGCAGCTGGCACGCTCACCATATCACATTTCTGCTTCTTTTCGTGGCAAATATTTAAAGCACACGACTAATTTTCAAGATTTCCAAATACAGAGCTGTACCGGGCAATTGTTATCCCTGCTCTGGTCATCACCACTTGAGCTTTCTACCAATTTAAATCAACTTTGATTCCACTCAACATTTGCTTAGCACCATAACACACGTGTAAAAAATTATTCATTGGCTTAAGTCATGCCAGATACATTGGTGATTCCGGGACACTGTTATCGAACGTGGGCAAGGCAGACCGAGGCCACACACGGGAGGTCAGTAACCCAGAGAGCAGGTCCCTTTCAGCAAAACTAATCTAAGATGGGATTCTCAAAAAGAGAAAATGACAGTTCACAACAGAGTGTGTGGTCCACGCAGGGTCGGGAGCACATGTTACATTTCTCTGTCAGATGGCGATGCTTCTTGCTGCCACACCTCTGTTTCGGGGAACTCCCAGAGTAGAGAGCCGACTGGATTTTCAAATCATAAAACTGACTCTGCAAGTCTACATACTGTGCATATAAAACCATAACATTTGGGGCGCCTGGCTGGCTCAGTCGGTGGAGCGTCCGACTTCGGCTCAGGTCATGATCTCGCAGTTTGTGAGTTCGAGCTCCGTGTCGGGCTCTGTGCTGACAGCTCGGAGCCTGGAGCCCGATTCAGATTCTGTGTCTCTCCATCTCTCGGCCCCTCCCCTGCTTACGCTCTGTGTCTCTCTGTCTCTCAATAATAAATAAACGTTAAAAAAAAACACAAAACTGTAACATTCACAATTTCTTCTTGACTGGTTTCTTGTTTCTATCACCGGCACAGTCTACTACTTCCAACTATTTTCACTTACGAATAATATTCTGAATTAGAATCGAATGAAGTGTTAACACTGAGTAAACAGACCAAGGTACGTCAGAGGCTCTCAGGACGCCAGCACGTGGACCCTTGGCAGACGGCACATAACAAAAATATAACAAATAACGCCCCCTTCTATTGGAGGAGTTAGGAATCACAGCTCACTCAGAAGGGTAAAATTAGGGGGGCCTGGGTGGCTTAGTCGGTTAAGCGTCCAAGTCTTGGTTTCGGCTCAGGTTCGCGAGTTTTGAGCCCTGCGTCAGGCTCTGCGCTGACACTGCAGAGAAGTCTGCTTGGGATTCTCTCTCTCCCTCTCTCTCTCTCTCTGCACCTCCCGCACTCGCTCTCTTTCTCTCTCAAAATAAATAAACTTTTTTTAAAAAGGTAAAATCATATTACCTAGTAAAACATTAGACAATTAACCAACTCAATGAACAAAAATGAATCTTCATTTCAATAAGTAATGTCTCAGAGACATCAAGGTCTATGCAACTCAGAAGCATATTACAAGGTATTACTTTCCACCTCACTGCTGACCTAATCCAACAGCGTATGGCAGACCCTCTAAAGGAGAAACTGGGATTATACCTCAATTTTTAATAATTCTTTGAGCTCTGCCCTAAATGTCTTTCCACTTTATTAGAAGCACTTACTAAAACCAAAGCAACAAAAACAGATCTTTCCTTTCCACAGAATGACACAACAGATACCTTAAACTACCCCCCCTCACCGAGACAAAAATAACTAAAGAAGAAGAAGAAAATACAACATCTTCTTAAATGCACCGGTGAGATGACAGTCGAGTAAGAGACAGTAAAAGTGGGGAATCTGGGAAATGGGAAAGTACCAAGACAAGAACCTCGGTCACCCTGACCCTCCATTCTAATCACTACATGGAACAGGGGAGGAGACAGACCCCAGGACAGCTCAGGGGGAGTTGAACAGATTCCTGCATCGCACTGGGCCTCACAGAACTATGCCCTCAGGATACAGGTCACTTCCTTTTTTTTTTTTTTCAATTCTTTTTACGTCTATTTATTTTTGAGAGAGAGAAAGAGACAGAGTATGAGCAGGGGAGGGGCAGGGAGAGAGGGAGACACAGAATCCTAAGCAGGGTCCAGGCTCCGAGCTGTTAGCACAGAGCCCGATGTGGGGCTCGAACCCGTGAACCGCAAGATCATGACCTGAGCTGAAGTCGGATGCTTAACCGACTGAGCCACCAGGAGTCCCACGGGTGACTTCTTTTTAAAGCGAGTACATTTGGGGACAGGGGTGAGGTGAGGTGGAAAATCCCACTTGAGAATTCATAACCAACAAGTAGTACTCTGTAGTTTTGAGTTCCAAATTCAAAAAAAACATCGAGCAGGGAATGTAATTGACAGTGTCTATGGGTACCCGGCAGAAACAAGTATAAATACTTGGATCTAGGTCTTAAAGAACTTGCACAGATAAAACTTCCAATGAACATGAGCTCACAGTCAATAGGGCACAAGCACACAAGGAAGTAAGTCACCATGAGTGAGTGCCAATGGACACAGGCGAATGAATCCCATCTGAAAAGACTTCATATACTGGAAATTCAAATACTGGAAGCCGACATAAAATAAACATATTTAATATATCTCAATAAATAAGAGAAGTTTGAAAAGAGTATAATTTTCTTTAAAAAATATTACCAAGTTAGGGGCACCTGGGTGACTCAGTCGGTTAAGCGTCCGACTTCGGCTCAGGTCATGATCTCATGGTTCATGACTTCAAGCCCCGCATCAGGCTCTGTGCTGACAGCTCAGAGCCTGGAGCCTGCTTCGGATTCTGTGTCTCCCTCTCTCTCTGCCCCCCCTCTCCCCCACTCATGCTCTGTCTTTCTGTCTTTCTTTCTCTCTCTCTCTCAAAAAATAAACAGTAAAAAAAATTTTTTAATAAAAAAATATTACCAAGTTAACTTACGAGAGGACCAAAAATAACAGTTAAAAAGAAAAAAAGAAAACACATATATTTACTGAGCACCTATGTTACTAGACGTTGCACCTTTCTCTAGGCTCTGGAGATAAAGCAGTGAGATAGAAAAAAAACTAAAAAAATAAAATAAAATAAAATTTGAAAGTATAAAAATCCCTTTCTTACAAAAAGCGATCTGAACAGATTAAAAATAAACTGGGGGAAAAAATTGGTGAAACAAAAGACAAAAATGCCAAGAAACAGTCCAGAAATGGACACACAAGGACAAAGATAACAAGAATACAAAAAAGGGACACAGACCAGGAAGTGAGATTGTGTAATGTGTCTCGTGGAATTTCTTGGAAAAAATGAGGAGGAGGCATTATTCTGATAAATAATGGTAAAATTCTCCTAACTTCAATCTTCAGATTCAGAAAAATCTTAAAAAATCATAATCAGGAAAAGGAAAGGAAAGAGAACTCCCCACTTGGACGTAAGCAAACCAGGACTACCAAAGACAAAACAGAGTCTTTAAAGTGGCCCGAAAGAGAGAGAGCTGATCCATTTGAATTGGACGTAGAACAGCACATAGGAGTCAAGCAGGCACAAAATGAAACGAATGAGTCTCACAGAGCAGCTTGAGCGAAGGCACAAAGGGGGCAGAACATCTGGGTGGAACCAAAGGTCTGCATTAGGCAAGAGCAGGAATGAGGCTGGAAAGATGGACTGGAGCCAGATCATTGAGGGCCTCCAATGCCAAGCCAGTGAATCTGGCTTTTATCACAAAACAAGGGGACAGTCATCCCTAAAGGCTCTAAAGACGGGAACAGAATTATGAATGCAGCATCAGAAAAACTAAACTGTCAGCTGGACCAGAGGCAGAGACACCCAGGGGAAGGCCATTTAAGAAGATCAGCCTACAGGAACAAGGACCTTACCAGAGTGGGGACAAGCTCATGAAAAGAGACAAAATAAGGCAGGCAAGGAGAGGGACACTGCAAAGGAAACAAATCAGTGAGATTCAGTGACCCATTGAACACGGGCAGCAAGAAGCCGCTTAAAGAGAGAATCAGTCCAACTCTCTATCTTCCCCCTTGTGAGCAGATTACACTTCTTCCCGGGATGGATCTGAAATTTCTTTTTATATGTTATGGGCCAGCAACTAATAAGCATTTTAGTTCTAGTTCCACAAACTACTTTAACAACCAAGTTACCTCAGTTTCCACCACTGAATGCTGGCCCCTTGAGAAACAGCTTAGTTCCCACAAAAAAACACAGAGGGATCTCATGTCCTCTCAGGATTACTGAAGACAGTTGGTGAATATAAAAATACGGGTAGTACAAGAAGTAAATAGCCAACAAGTCACAAGTTGTACATTTTAGATCCAATTCATAACAGTCTATCCTACACCAAAATTCTGTTACCCTATTTTATTTTCCTCACAGCACTTATCCGTGTCAGAAATAGTCTTGTTTATCTATCTCTGTATCACTTGTCTCCCTGAATCACCCTGACCCACTCCCACTAGATTATACACTCCACGAGAAAAGGGATCTTGTTTGCACTACTCACCACTGTAGGCTTGTACCTGGAAGTGTGTGATACAAAGCAGAGATGCTTAACAGCTATTGGATGGATGGATGGATGGATGGAGGGTGGGTGGGTAGATAATGGATAGCTATGGTGGGTAGGTGGATGGGTGGATGGGTGGATGGATGGATGGATGGATGATGGGTAGGTGGATGGATGGATGGCTATGGTGGGTGGGTGGATGGATGGATGGATGATGGGTGGGTGGATGGATGGATGGATATACGCAGGGCTGTAGTTCTGCACAAGTCCGGGGGTACCACTCATTCACATGTAGTGGCTTGTACAGTACACAGAAAATAAAGCCCTACATCATGGCAGGAAATAGCCCAGAAGCTGTGGTAGTAAGTATGTAGATAGCTCAGACCCTATTTGACTCTAATGCATCCTGTTACATTTGCAAATTGGGCATAACTTACCCCTTTTTTGATAGAGATAAGCAAGAATTTTCTCTCCAGTTTTCACAAAACTAATCTCATCATTTGAATAACGAAATATGTATTCAGGTGAAGATCTTCACATATGGACATTCCTGCCTCAACCATCCTGTAATCAGTTAATATTTTTAACCATTGGCTAAGGATTCTGAGCGCCAACTGTGAATTAGACACCGTAAATTCCTTAGGTCCTCATTGTTCCCTGGTTACATAAGTCTTTAGGGAAGTTCCTGACTTAGTCAAGTTGAGCTGTGGCCCAAACGCAGCTAAAGTTACTGATTCAGGAGTGGTCAGTTCTGGGACTCATCGATATCAATCTTCAATTTAGGACAGCCCACCCAAATGTTTTAAAAGAATCTAGAAAGAGTCATGAAGATTTCACAAACTGTCAGCCTCAATGTCATGCACCACATCACTGACGGCAAGGACATCTTCCTACTGTTCACATCGACCCTCCCAGAGAAAGCAGTCTCCTACGCCCCTAAGAAGTTACAATTACCACGATCTGCTGAACCCATCGCTAAAGATTCATTCTACTGCCAGTGCTTGTAAGACTACTACCCCTTCATCTCTGCTGACCTTAGAACTTCCTCTGAAACACGTCTACAGAAACCACTAGCTCGGTCTATGGGAATTCCCACTGGAGGGATTATGTTAAGTACCAAACCCAAGAAGCACAGTGTCACTACAAGAGAAACGTGAACACCGATTCACTATGCGAACATCGATTTTCCTTCTATTTTCCAACCTCTCATAAGTTCTTTTTTTTTTTTTTTTTTTTTAATTTTTTTTTTTTTTTCAACGTTTTTTATTTATTTTTGGGACAGAGAGAGACAGAGCATGAACGGGGAAGGGGCAGAGAGAGAGGGAGACACAGAATCGGAAACAGGCTCCAGGCTCCGAGCCACCAGCCCAGAGCCTGACGCGGGGCTCGAACTCACGGACCGCGAGATCGTGACCTGGCTGAAGTCGGACGCTTAACCGACTGCGCCACCCAGGCGCCCCTTTTTTTTTTTTTTTTTTTTAATTTTTTTTTTTTTTTTCAACCTCTCATAAGTTCTATAGGCCACAGTGACCCTCAGTCTTTATTTCCTTGAGCAGCAGAATCCTTTCTTTAAACAAAACCTTGTGGAGGTTCAGGTATGAAACATACGGAAGCCGAGCTGTTGGTTGATGGGACAATCAGGAGGTCGAAGGCCCTGTCCTCCCGCAGCCCTACCCCAGCCCCCAGGCACACCGGAATCCCAAGGGCGGTAAGAAACCATGTCTGGAGAGCACTGGCCTGGTTGAGATGATGATGGCGATGGTGATAATCTCGGAACGAGGTCTATACGAGAACCATAAGGAACAGTACATTACGGTCCCCGCTTCCCAGAAGCCTGTTCCTGGCAGAGTACTTCCATTACACGGTCACCCATCCCAGCTGGAGGACTCCCGTTCCCCACAGAACACAGAACTCCGGTTCACAAGCCATGCCAGGACCGCACTGTGAATGTCTCTCCGGGAAACTGGAAAAGCAGCATCACTGAGGATGCCTGCGGCTTCCTCAGGTCAGTGCAGCTGTCTGCCCTAGGGTGTAACCTATGTGAAAGAGCCAAAAACAGAGGGGGCACGTGCTCAATTAGTGCACGAAGCATCAAATAAAGTAAGCAACTGGTAGGGCGAGATATCTGCAAATCAGAAGTTGAACAGTTTCGTGTAAGTACGGAAAAACCAGTTACTTGTCAAAGGTGGGTCACCTCAGTGCACAAAAAAAGCAGGCTGCAAAGCGTCCGGGTCAGAAGAGAATTCCCAGTGTTCCCTTCATGCATGGCATTTGTACTGGGAAATCTACAAGTCGTGTTCATTGCACAATGTGGCAGCAGAAGTCATCTGGGTCTTCTCATCCCTGAGTCTTTTTTTTTTTTTTTTTAATGTTTATTTATTTTTGAGAGAAAAGAGAGACAGAGCTTGAGAGGGGGGCGGGACAGAGAGAAAGAGGAAGACACAGAATCCGAAGCAGGCCCCAGGCTCCGAGCTGTCAGCACAGAGCCCGATGTGGGGCTCGAACCCACGAACTGCGAGATCATGACCCTCAGCTGAAGCTGGACGCTCAACCGACTGAGCCACCCAGGCGCCCCTCATCCCCTAGACTTAACCATCATTAGTTATTTTACAGGACGCAGGAAACCTTTTGGCAATTATGTTTATTTTAATACTCTCCCATCACCGTGGCCTGATTTGGAGAGGTACTAACTGAACTGAAAAAGGATTAGGTCTATCAAGTAACAGGATGGGATCACTTCTGGTATTACCCACACAGAATACTTTTCAGCCCCTTTTTAGCATGTTGCAAAAGAAAATTTTAAACCATGGGGAAAACACTGAAGCCATAAATAAAAATGGATCCAGAACACTATCGTTCTAATTCTGTTCTTTTTAATAAATCTACTCACTCCTAGGGCTAAAATCTGGAAGCATCGAAATATTATCTCTTGGTGCCTACCTCTGCGTGGTGGTTTGTATTTTGTTATTTGAGCTTATCGATGTAGTACCAGGGGAAAAATACATTTAGAAACAAAAAGGAATTTCACTTATAGTGACACTGACACCGCATACCTGAAATTTCGAGGTGTGCATATTTTGCAGGTTTTGAGATTCCTATAAAACGTGGCCCTTACCTGTGTGCTTGTGTGGCCCAAGTACTTCGGAAGCAGCTGCGCAGGGGAGTGGAACCGGTTGTCACCGCAGCGCAGAAGGCCTGTAGGAAACACGTGCGGCTGGAGCACGTGTGACACATGCGCCCAGTTCTCAAGGGCCGGGCGGTCCCGGAAAACCACATGACCCAGTCTCACCAGGGACGCACCAGCCCCATCTAGAAGGCTTCCCCACTGTGGCGATGAGGCTTATTTAACTGTTTGTCAGAAGACTGCCTTTGATGCAAAGCATAAAGAAGTTCCTGGACGCATCCGCAGTCTAAATGTCACCGTCGTGTGTAATCAGCCAGGATGGGTAATTGTCAAAATCAGTCTGTGAAATCAGACCTGTATGGAGTTGGGAGTAAGGGCTCCCCCAGTCTCTGATGGGAGGGGCGGGTAGGTTTCACAAGGTCCCTGCCTGGGCTGGTTCGCCTCTCAAAGAAGGTAGACCACACCCACCTCCCAGGCTTTTAGTGAAGATTTTAAGTATGGGTCGGGGGCGCCTGGGTGGCTCAGTCGGTGAAGTGTCAGCTCAGGTCACGGTCTCACGGTTCATGGGTTCAAGCCCTGCATCGGGTTCCAACACAGTGTGGAGCCCGCCTGGGATTCTCTCTCTCTCTGCCCCTTCCCCACTCACGTGCACGCACTCTCTCTCAAAATAAATAAAAAAAAAAAAAATAAAATAAAATAAAACATTTATGGGTCTATACAGCATCTACTAATCAAATTAAAAATATTTCAGAAGCCCAAATACACAGATTTTCAAATCATGTAGCCCACTATTGAAAAAACAACAACAAAAAAAACCACGTAGATTCCATTTATTCTTAAACAGACTCAAACTTAAGACTCCCATCCTTCAGGACAACGTCCCAGCTGTACACGCTGATGTGACCACTCGGCCAACACTGAGCACCTGAACAGACGGTCTACATTTTAAAGGATGTGGGTTGCAGAACAGCCTCTGTGAACCAAGCCAGCCTCTGTGAATCAAGCCAGGACTTCTGGCAGAACAGCATCTCTCTCCTGTGTCGTCTTCCCTAACTGTGTACCGGAAGGGTCCAGGTGACGGTGACACGATGCCACAGACACGACAGGGCTGCGTCAGAACGATGAAGTCCACTCCCACCTCCTCTACTGGCCTCACGGTCAACTCTGAACTGACCTGTGAAGGCGTGAGAGCCTATGTTTCAAAAGGGGCATGTTTAATAATGTCTCATAACAGGAATACATCCTCAATAAAATTATGAAACAGTAACCGTTGAAAAACGCTAAACTTCACTCTGCTCCTTACATGTCGCAAACATAGCTATAAACCAAGTAAGCGTGCCATGCGTTGGGAACAAGTAGCAAACGATGGTGGACAAAGGAGAGTGGACGATTTCCACAAGCATCAGGCTATTGGTCAAATCCTGCCTCAAGAAGGGGGATGGCATGGTACACTGTCTCCGCGTCGTGGAGTAGCAGACGGACAGACAGACAGACCTACTGCCAAATGCGGTTTCTGCCAGGTATGCGGTGGGAAACAGCCGGCCAGTTACTGAACCACTTGGAACCTCGGTATCCTCATCTGGAAAATGGGACTTGCTTAATATTCCCAGGACAGTGTGAGGACCAAAGATGTAAAATACCTGGCCCAGGCACGTCTGCTGTGTTCTACATTGGTAGATCAAAAGAAAACCCAGGGTTGCTGGGGTGGCTCAGCCGGCTGAGCATTCGCCTCTCGATCTTGGCTCAGGTCACCGTCTCACAGTTTGTGAGATCGAGCCCCACGGGGGGCTTTGCGCTGACAGTACCCAAAATAAAAACAAAACGTTTCCACTACAGAAAATAAAAACAAAAACAAAGATCCCTGAAGGATCAACGTGACACATGACGTGACTTGGGCTATTCCACAATAAAAGAGCGAGTGCGTCAAAAGCCACACAGCCACTGAAGGTCACAGGATATGAAATAATGGGTGACCCTGACCTTGACTATAAACATTACTGAAGAGATAAGAATTAAAGGCAACAAGCAAGGAAATAAGGTAACCACTTAACAACATAACTGTGGGGGAGGAGGGTGTCAAGGCAGGTCAAAGTTCATGACCAACAGGGCATCAGTCAACTTGATGCAGCCACTACCCAATCAGATACAGCCTTGATGTCCCTTCAGGGTAAGAGTAAAGCCAGTAAGTAAGAGCTCGTCCAAAGGACACTGAGCTTTGAAACTGGCTTCCGTGTTCCCACAATAAAAGGCAGGGAGGTCTCTGGCCAGAAATGTGTTATCACTTGCATCTGCCCGGAGTTGCATGTTGCCCTTATGGTCTTTCTTGTCCTTCGGGCAACAGGAAGGGCCCCAGTCAGAGCTGCTCAAGGAGGAGATCAGAGCAACATCCCCCTACTCAGGCAAGTTGCATTTGAGGCCAGAAGCTGAGTGAGGCCCTGTCCTAAGAACAGCCTCCCTTCCAGAGACCAAGCACAGGAGGCCGGACCCCAACTCTGGCTGTGACGTACCTCCAACTGCTGCTGTTCTGTAGCTACTGACAGGCTCCTTTGCAGTTACTCTCAGGTAGGCTTCCTCGGGCAGGGCCTTGTCTCTTCTTTCAGAACTCGCCCAACCGGACGCTTTCGTGCAACCCCCAAAATCTCAGTGATGTACCTAGAATCAAGGAGCAACTTAAGCTTAACCACTTTGAAAATGGAACCATAAGACTCTCGAGCTGAAAGACACCTTACAAATCCAGTCTACGTCACTATCAGTAAAAACATTAAAGTATTAGATCGGAAACAAAAAATTCACAACTGACCTTCCCTAAACTCCTACCCTCTTCTTTCTCTTTTTTTAGAGTTTTTTGTGCGTGCCATGAGCATATATAATATTAAACCCCATCTTTTGTTTTTTTTAGTTTATTTATTTATTTGGGGGAGAGGGGCAGAGAGAGAGGGAGAGAGTGGATCCCAAGCAGGCTCTGTGCTGTCAGTGCAGAGCCTGATGTGGGGCTTGAACTCACGAACCACGAGATCATGACCTGAGCCGAAATCAAGAGTCAGACGCTTAACCAACTGAGCCACTCGGGCGCCACACTCCCCCCCCCATCTTTTCTTAATTGAAAACTAAACTCTGCAACTCTTTATGTCATACACGCATCTCTCCTTTTATATATTTATCTACATTTTTAATTGTCAACAAATAACTGATTTTCACAAATTAACTGCAGCAGCTTCGGGATGAAAACAAAGGGTAACTACTAAGTTACCCTCTTTACGGGTAGATTAAAAGGGGGCTCATTGCTCTGAGGCGAAAACATGACTCTCCTAAATGCCCCCTCTTCTGGTTACACATGTGTAGCGGGGCTTTTGCATAACCAGGAAGCTGGAGATGTTTTGCATCTGACAAAGGACAAAGAGCATTCTTCATTCGGTCCCTCATTTACAGTCATTTGCACTTCCCCGTGAAAGGATGTGCAATCCGATGGCAGCTAGCAACACGGCATCTTATTGTAATCGTATTTAATTTAATCAGTGGCATTCTATTTTTTTCTCTCTAGAACAATCTATTAAAAGTGGGTCCTCGACCCTTTGCAGGATCACATGAGCCCTGAATCACTGACCAGCTAATGAAAGCGAAGCCTATTCTAATACCAGTCAAATTTTCAAAAAGACCTTAAACTTTTTGAAGCCCATCCCTGGACCCGAGGATAAAAATCCTAGGACCATGCAGCAAGCAGGGTAGCTGAAATCTTGAACTTCTCAACAGAATTAACTATGTGAGCAAACATTTGCTGGAACAAAAGAAACCACTCTTAACAGCCCTCAGAACCTACTCACAGCAGGCGGTGCCCAGTCTAACCTCTCTATCCCGTCACGGAATAGTAAGAAATAGTGCTACACCTGTAAATAACCAAATGCGGATGGCTGCTGGGTTATGATGGCTTAAGTTCCGGTGTTTTTCACTTTACCGTGGTGCCAAAGCAATACATGTTCAGTAGAAACCATACTTTGAATTCTGCCCTCTGCCTGGTCTAGTGATGTGCGGTAGAATGCTCTCTCGGGTGCCAAGGTGGCATCGAGCCTCAGCGCCCAGGCAGCCACGAGCTGCGAGGGGAACTTACAACCATTCTGTACCCACACAACCCTTCTGCGGTTCATTTTCAGTTCGACACTGAATAACTTACATGAGTTATTCAACACGTTCTTATAAAATAGGCTTTGTGCTAGAGGATTCTTCCCAGTTGTAGGCACACACGAGTGTTTTAAATAAGCACATTCAAGGCGGGCTGGACGAAGCTATGTTCAGTATGTTAGGCGTATCAAATGCATATTCGACTTAACGATATTTTCAACTTACAATGGGTTTACCGTGATGTAACCCCCCCTGTAAGTCGAGGAACGTGCATACGGTCACAAAGAAAGGTGCTGTCACAAACTAACTAGAAAAACAAATAAAAATTAGGCTTGCCATTACCTCGGCTTACAGGTGTTCAATGGATGCATCCGAGTAAAATACATTTACATTAAAGAACACCGTCTCCTGATCATACCAACATACGGTGTATACACCTAAAAATAAATCAAGGATTTTCGCCCCATAAGAAAACTATACCTCAGGAAATGGTATCATCTTACATTCGAGACCTCACGTTATGAACAAAAATCTGTTTATTCTGAATTTAAAAACGTTTGGGAAGATTACTTCAATTAATGCTAGCCTTAGACATTTTAACAAAAAGGAAACAAAGGAGAGTAGATTGAACCTTTTTTTTTTTTTCTTGTTTTGGAGGTATAACCTAACAATAGCATTTATGAGATAACATTTTTTAAAAATCTTTTAAATATCATTTTAAAAATCAATCTGGATTTGGGGAGTGATAGATGGCCAAGGGAATAGGGCCGTTGATCTCTGCTTCCCACTAAATCCCCATTAAAATTACAGTAACGAGAGAAAAAAAGAGAAAAATCCCGAAGGACAACGAGAACAGAAAAGAATATTGGAGCAGACAAGAGATGTGACTGCTGAGCAGAGCGGAGCAGGAAGCTCACTGCCCGGGCAGGAAACAAAAGCCCGCTGACCGCTCCCGAGAGGCTCAGGAACGAGGGCGGTGGTTCCTGGGCAGGAGAGGGGAAGGGGTTAAAATGAGGGGCAGGGAAAAGTCTGCATCAGGAGTAGTTAGACCCTTACTGGACACCATGCGTATGGATTCAAGGCCTACACGTAAGACCCGACACAATAAAACTCCTAGAAGAAAGCACCGGGGGGACGCTTCAGGACACTGGATTTGGCAATGATTAACTGTGTGGGACACCAAAAACTGCAGGCAACAAAAGCAAAAATAGACAAATGGGACAACGTGAAACCTAAAAACGCTGCCTGGCAAAGGAAACAATCGGTAAAAAGGCAGCCAATGAAAAGGAAGAAAATATTTTCAAACTACGTATACCATAATGGGGTTAGTACACAGAGTATATTAAGAATTCCTACAAGTTAACCCCCAAAACAAATAACCCAATTAAAAAAAAAACAAACAGGCCAAGAACTTGAACAGACGTTTCTCCTGAAAAGATACAGAGACGGTGAACAAGAGTATAAAAGGATGCTCGGCATCGCTCAGCATCAGGGAAATGAAAATCAACACCCCCTGAGCTACCATCACACAGATGGCTGTCAGAATGGCTAAATCAACAACACGAGAAACAACAGGTGTTGGCGAGGATGTGCAGAGAAAGGAACCCTGTGCACTGTTGGTGGGAGTGCAAACCGGCGCAGCCACTGTGGAAAGAGTACGGGAGTTCCTCAAAAATTAAAAACCCAACTACCGTATGATCCAGGAATCGCACTACTGGGTATTTGCCCCCCAAATACAAAAACACTAGGTGGAAAGGATACATGCACTGCTATGTTTACAGCAGCATTATTTACAAGAGCCAAACTATGGAAGCAGCCCAAGTGTCCACTGACGGATGAATGGATAAAGAAGATATGGGGTGTGTGTGTGTGTGTGTGTGTGTGTGTGTGTGTGTGCTGGAATATTATTTAGCCGTGAAAAACAATGCAATCTTGCCATTTGCAACAACACGGATGGAGCTGGAGAGTATAATGCTAAGTGAAATGGTCAGAGAAAGACAAATACCATATGATTTCACTCATATGTATAATTTAAGAAACTGAACAAGTGAACAAAGAAAAAGAGACGAACAAACACACTCTTCATTAACTACAGAGAACACACTGATGGTCACCAGAGGGGAGGTGGGTGGGGATGGGGGAAACAGGCAAAGGGGAGTAAGAGGACACTTATCGTGATGAGCACTGAGTAACGTACAGAACTGTTGACTCACCACATTGTACACCTGAAACTAATGTAACACTGTGTGCTATTTACATTTGAATTAAAAATGGGAAAAAAATTTTAATAAAAAATAAATTAATTTTTTAAAAAAGGTATTTGCACACCCACGTTCACCACAGCACTATTCACAACAGCCAAGAGGTGGAGGCAACCTAAATGTCCATCAGCAGACGAATGGATAAAGACAAAGTGTGACAGACATAAAATGCTATATTATTCAGTCTTAAAAAAATGAAGCAATCCTGTCACAGGTTATAACAGGAAAGGAATTGAGGACATCATGCTAAGTAAGATAAGCCTGTCACTCAAAGACAAATACTGGAAGGTTCCACCCACATGAGGCATCTGGAGCCGTCAGACTCTTAGAAATAGGGAGAGGACGAGTGGCTGCCTGAGGCCTGGGCAGGGAGAAAAGGGGAACTGTACCGATGGGTACAAGGTTTCAGTTTTGTAAGATGAAAAAGTTCTAGAGGGCTGTTGCATAACAACGTCAATGTAGTTAACACTGTTGTACCATGTCCTTAAAAATGGTTAATATAGCAAACTTTGTGTTTTTTACCATAATAAAAAAAGTGGGGGGAGATAATCCTGGATGATCTAGGTGGGTCCAATGTAATCATAAGGGTGCTAAAATGTGACAGAGGGAGGCAGAAGAGGTCAGAGTAATGCAGTACGAGGTGTATTTGACCTGCTACTGCTCCTGTAAAGAGGCCCCCACCTGGAAGGGGGCCTCCAGAAGCGAGAAAACGCTCAGGAACACATTCCCCTCTGGAGCCGCCAGGAAGGCCTGTAGACACCTTAACTGAGGCCCAGTGAGACCCATCAGACTTCTCACCTACAGAACTAAAAGGTAAAATAAATTTTGTTTTAAGCAAGGAAGCAAGCAAGAGGGAGGGAGGGAGGGAGGGAGGGAGGGAGGGAGGGAGGGAGGAAGGAAGGAAGGAAGGAAGGAAGGAAGGAAGGAAGGAAAGAAAGAAGAGGGGGGTAATTAGAACCCCAGATCTTTTCCCCAAACCGTTCCTAGTCCCATAAAACAGGAACAGCATTCTATTTTTTAAAATAAAATATTCAGAGACCAATAAAAATCAAGTGTGGAATCACAAACATGCTGGCAGAAATTAAAAGTCCAATAACCCTAAGAAAATCTCTCAGAAAGTAGAACAAAAACACAAAGAGACAGGAAATAGTTCAGAAAAAAAAAAAGGAAAAAAGAAAAGAAAAACATAATAAAATAAGAGAATCAAACCACAGGGCCCAAATATCTAACTAAAAGGAAAAAAAAAAAAAAAGAGTAGAAAGGAAATTATCCAAGAAATAGTACAAGAAAATTGTCCAAACTGAAGGAAATGAGCCTCAGGGTTAAAAGGACCACTGACATCAAAAGATCCTACGACCTTCGTCCCAGTTGGAAATTTCAGAGTTTGGGGGATAGAGAAAAGAGTCAAACGTTTTCCAGAGAAATAAAACTGTTCACGCACAGCCAGCTGGGAAGCAGAACAGCCCGAGACGTTTCAACATAAATATCACAAAGCTCAGTCACAGGCAAATACAGTCATAATCAAGTAAACGTTAAATATTTCTTTATCCACACACTGTAACGAGACGGGAGCCACAAAACGGAGACGGGAAGAGCAGGCGTGCACCGAGGGTAAAGGGTTACACACGAGAGCTAAATCCTCCGCGGGATATCCATCTGTAGAAGTCTAAAATTTTAAAAGAAATCAATAAATGGCACTTCAAGCATACGATGTGTTGTTTAGAAATAGCAAACGAGAGGGGCGCCTGGGTGGCTCAGTCGGTTAAGCAGCCGGCTACGGCTGAGGTCATGATCTCGCGGTCCGTGAGTTCGAGCCCCGCGTCGGGCTCTGTGCTGACAGCTCGGAGCCTGGAGCCTGCTTCCGATTCTGTGTCTCCCTCTCTCTGACCCTCCCCTGTTCATGCTCTGTCTCTCCCTGTCTCAAAAATAAATAAAACGTTAAAAAAAAAAAATTAAAAAAAAATAGCAAACGAGAGAATAAGGAGTAAAGGAGTTGAACAGGGGCAAAGGATAATGACAGTCTAAGAACAAGAGCGGTGGCTGTTACGATTATTATTCTAATTGTAAACAATGTGCATGTAATTACGTCAAGATAAATAAAACGAATGAACGAGTAGATGCAAGGAAGAAAGAAGGAAAGTGTATTTAACAGAGCGAACCTACAAACTGTTACATAGTGGAGACCTCCGATGTTCATCGACACAGAAAAAACGGAACCAGCAACTGTCCTAACATTGGGCAAACAGTTACTTACAGCTTGGAGTAAACCTTCCAATTACAGCATCACACACAGGGATTCCAAATACACTGCACTGCAGACCAATAAACGGTGGCCTGTTCTGGAGGCTTCAAAAATGTGACTTATGACAGAGACAGTGACAACAGATGTGTATGGAAAGAGTTGGAAGAAAGTTACTCTGAGGTAGGAAAAAAACATTAGTTCTACTGCTGTTTGATGTAAATATACAATTACTAAATATACACGTGTAACGAAATTAATTAAATGGTATAAATATGCGTTTGACTATTACCTCTATACACCCAAAACATTCCTTCTATGTCAGGTTGGCCACAAAAATAGTTTTTTGAGTTCTTCTCAGTGGGAAAACATGGGAAATATAAACCAAGCAGAAAAGGTACACAAAGAAATTAAAAATCCATTTACCTGAACCATGTTGGTATCTTTCTGCATCAGTCTTCCTTCCAATCTAGGAGAAAATAAGAAGCGAATTAAAAGGCATCCTTCGCGTACTAAACTGCTTAGAAGAAAAACCGCCTCAAATGCAGGGTAACTACTGCTCACTTCTTGTTCTCTATCCGTAGCACAACTCGTTCTTCCCTACTTCCCAGCTAATTTCTGGCTGTCACAGAATACAGAGTGAACTTCATTAGGCAAAGCCTGATAGAAGGAAGCACATAAACCCCAAAGCTAATGCAAGTCTGTACCCCAAGCACACCCAATGGTACAGCTGGAGTCGAAAAATCAGACACTTTTTATAAACTGTCTCTTCTCTCGTCAGGCAGATAATTGCTCATTGGTGATACGGAGAAGGATAAACACACAAAAAAGAACAGTGTTCAAACTAGGAGAATTACGACTATAGAGTAAAAGGGTGGCAACGCGTTTAAATGTTCGTCTTCACTAAGTGCGACCACCAGCAGGCTGAGCGGACCGTGTGTACAGGTCGTGTACAAACCAACTGTGCGCGAACGAATAGCTGATAAGTAGCCTTCCACCCACATACCCTTAAAGCCTCAGACTCGCTTCCTCATTTCATTTCATTGAAGACTTTCTCCACTAAAAATGAAGTATCACCCTTCCAATTCATACGTGAATTAGGTACCTGCAGAAAGAGGGAAAAGTTACCTTTGTAAGAAACTAACATTTGCATCAAGATGATGCATGCATGCAGAAAAGCACAGAAATCCTGAGGTGCTCACTTAATTCACCTAAAGCAGACACATGTGCGGCCACCACTCTCAAGGTCGCAGCGGCCCTGACTTCAAATACCACATGTTAGTTTCACCTGTGGGACAAAAGACTCTTCTCCAGGCATCTGTCTGGGAATCCACGAATCCCCGTACCTGGACCAAAATAAAATGCTTTAGGAAGAGAGACAAGTAGTCACTGACTACAAGGAGATATTCTCTCAGAAAGATGGGGACGGGTCTAAGGATGCTGTTCTGGCTGCCTGGATGGTTGTCTGAGGTCAACGTCCAGCCCCCCAGAGACTGTAGGGCAGAGAAGTTGTTTTATGATATAAATAGAAAGGGAAGGGCCTTCCCATTTGTCCAAGACAAATGTCCTGCTGGGGGTGACATGAGGAAAAGGGGCAGGGAGGGGGGAGTTTGGACCTCCTTTTCTTTCAATGTTTAATTATTTTTGAGAGAGATACAGAGAGCGAGCGGAGGAGCGGCAGAGAGAGAGAGGGAGACACAGAATCCAAAGCAGGCTCCAGGCTCCGAGCTGTCAGCACAGAGCCTGAGGCGGGGCTTGAACTCACGCACTGTGAGATCATGACCTGAGCCAGAATCGGACGCTTTACCAACTGAGCCACCCAGGCGCCCTGGGACCTCCTTTTATAGCTGCAAAGACACCTATAAAAATACAGGTAACAGCTTCTAGTTTGTGCCAGAAGCTAGACTAAGGTACTGATGCAGATCTCATTTGATCTTCCAAAGGCTATGAAGCCTGCAGACAGAGGAGGGCACCGGGTCTCAGGGCGGGTAAGTGTGATACCCCAAGCTACACACTTAGGTGAAGCCAGACTCTTCCTCTTTACGGCTTCTGTGGAGGGCCAGAGACACCAAAAACCAAAAGGAAAATGTTCCCAGAAAAGAGGCCATTCTAACTAGATACGGAATATATTGGGAGGCCCCTGCTCATGAATCACTTAAAGGAAAAGAATCGAGTAACTCGGGGTCCCCAGAAGTCTTCTGAAGTACCAGAAGGCTGAATAGTTCCGTCACTCGCAAAGGAGGCCCACTTATCTTTCTGTACCTCAAAGGAGACGTTTCGAAAGAAACCCGTACACTTCACGAGGGGTAATGTTCTGTCGTGTTAATTTCTTTCATGCGCTGCGGGCTTTTCCCACTGCAGCAGGGGAATCAAAAGAACATGATGTCCGTCAGAAAAAGTCATAGATGCAGAGGCAAATTGCCAAGAGACAATTATCGAGGATACAATGATAATGCCGCCTTCAAATGACATGCCCTACCTGCATGAATATTTAATTCAATCATAAGTGCTTTCAAAAAGCAGGGAACACGGCTCAAAACCACAACTGCCTGTTCTGCTACTTGAAGAGGGAGAGGAAATAAAATATCCAAAAAGACTGGATAGAAGACTATACGTGAGGGACTCACCAAAAGGCATGTCACTAAAAAAGCCTTCCTGCATCCTCACTGGTAAATGCAAAATAACGTCAATGACAGTAACTACGACTGTCAGACGTGACGTGCAAATTAATTTGATGCCTGTACATTTAATCCAATGAGAACCCTGCAAAGGGGGGAGGCTTGAGGATCCCCGGCGGATCAGAGGCAGACACTGGGCCCAGAGCGATTGTGTAACTTGTCCAAGGTTGCAAACTCGTCCAAGGTCACGCGGTGAGGAAGTAGGAAAAGGTTCCCGCCAAGACTACGGGACACCAAAGACACAGGATGGGCCTGGCTCTGTGATGAAAGCGCCCAACCTGTGATTTTTGGATTTTCCATTCCAAAATCATTTCACGATCCTTTCACAAGTTCCCGGTTTCAAATTGCTTTTGATTCGCCCTGAGTAAAGGGCATTGGCACGCCTTCCTCCTGGTAGATGGGCTAACGTGTTGATGGCGAGTGGCTTGAGGACAGAAACAAAAATAGATCTGGATGGACTCTTTTTAGAGAGGAGAGAATGGTGAAAGCGGCTGAGAGCTCTCTGGGGACTGGCGGACATGGGATCTGGCACAGGGAGTACTCAGCAAACGCTGAAGGTCTGATTCCACAACAGACACCTGCTGGTTAGAAACTAAGGGGGGAGTTCCTTCTGGGACTTGTGTCCCAGGGAAGTGTGCTCACCGTGCACAGTCAAGCATCCAGGGGAAGAAATTATCCAAATTACACGGATAAGGCCGTGGTGGCTCTACACGTTCAGTTGAGACCAAGTACGGTAAGACAGGAACCTTCGCAGACATTAGCCCGGTGGCATACAGACAGATAACGGGAGGAGAGAGGACAGAAGGAGGTATCCTTCCCTTATGCGCAGTAATTCTGTGCAGCAACGCTCAGCCTGCTAAGGGTTTAGTGTTTACTATCACTGACTTCCTCTCGAGAAAAACCGCAGTGGAGCTGGGGGCTCGAAGGGTACAAAGGAACGAGCGTTAAGAGGCAAGGCTGAGAAAGGAAAAGATTCAAGTTCGTGAAACCCAGCAAGGCATGAACGCCCACTTTACAGGTTTGTATTTGAAGAGCCAATCCTTCCAGAGTTTACCATTTCCTCCTCGATCGGGGGGCGGGGGGGGGGGGCAGCCTGACAGATTGCGAGGGGGAGGCGGCCCCATAGGACAACAGTGCTGAGATCGGCTGCCGCTGTCCCCCATGGACGCAAGACACGGACACCACAGCGGGCACGCTTGGCTGTGGGCAACTCGGTCCGAAACTCTGTAATTACATACGATTCAGTTTTTTCTTCTAGGAGGGGAAGATGATGCGTGATTAGACACGAATGATATGGAGAGACCATAAGACCACCAGATTAACTTAGTTATATTTTTCCGTTTTTATTACATTTTTCTATGAAAATTACACTTCATTAGAACAGTAAGAACCACTGAAATTTTTCTCATTCTCACTCATGAACAACAAACGCACATGAGACCTTAGTTTGAGACTACAAAACCCGAAGTACAGAGTTAGTACCTTCTTCCTAGCATCTAAGTCTCAACAAACACAGTTTAATTGAACAGTTTCTTTCTGTCCTCTGCTTGGAGAAGAGCCTTTGCGGTCTCTCATGGGGGAGGGATTCAAGGGCGGGTTGCCGGGCCCCAGGCACCGCGTCAAGTTCACGGTGACCAGACGGTGCAACGTGCCCCTGCGGACACCACAGGCGTCCTTCTGCTGGCGGCTGGCATCACCCTCTTCGCCAGAGAGAACAACGCAGGATTACACCCCGGGAAAGCCTTCATCTGCCCCTCGCTGCACAGCATCCCCACCGTTTCCAGATTTAAAGACTTCGCGCCAAGGGCGAACTGAACGCCTGCTCCCAGCCCCTCGTCCTCCACCCCTGCTTCAACATGCAGGACATCATGAGTCTCTTGGGAAGTCCCAGCTCTTTCTCTGAGCTGCTCACCGGGGTGCAAAAGAAAACACAAACTATAAAAAAAAAAAATCACCCATTCACTACCCTGCCTCTCAGAAGGCTTTGCTCATCCCTCTCTTCTAGAAGGTGCATTTAAATAGAGGAATTTGGAGGAACAGGTTCACTGGAAGGAAAGGACAGGTTTACACACTGCAGCCCACTAAAATGTGGGCGAGGAAGGAGAGCATTTGGGGGGGGTGCAAACATTTTCAGAGAAATACAAGGTACTAGTCATTCCCAAAGGTGATAAAGAGCGAAAGCAACTGTACTCTGCGCAGTGAACGGTGACCACCTAGAGGCTAATCCCCGAAGACCTGAGTGTGACCTCATGCCCGCCACCGCCCCTCTCCCCTTCCCCAAAGAGGTGGCCAGTGCCTCCCGCAGAAGAAGGAGGAAAGAAAAGGTACTTCGTCCCTTCATTCAGCAAGCGCTTACTGCCCGGGACCACACAGATGTGCGAGCGGCTTCCCGGAAGGAGCTCGCAGTCCAGCCAGAAGGAAAACCCAAACCAGTACTGACATTCGTGGGTGGTCAGCGAGACCAAGGAGGTAAATAACATCAACGAACCCAAGCGCTTCCCCACCGCGGGCCAGGCGCCTTTCCTGGACATTTTATGGATCTCATTTTAATCCCGGAAACCAGCCGTCCGCCTGGCCAATGTCTTGTCCTTTTTTACCAATGGGAACGAGGGCATAAGGGACCCAGAAAAGGGTCCTGCAAACAAAAGTATCTCTTTATTCTAATTGAATCTTCAGATACCCTGGCCCCCTCCCCAAATATAAAGTCTATCCCTATTTTCCCTTTAGAAGGCTGCCCAGAAGAGTGTCAGGCACCTACAACTTGTGCCGGGACATTCACAATTGGAAGAACCTTCTATCATCATAGGTCCTGTTATCCACGGCCCTGCCCGCAGTGCCTGCCCTGCTTTACCGGAGCGGGGTCTGATTGTTACTAAAACTCTACCCACGTTTGTGCCAATATAACCTTCCTCAGATGTTCTTAACTGCAGCTCCCTAGGGTGCCTGGGTGGCTCAGTCGGTTGAGTGTCTTTGGCTCTGGTCATGATCTCACGGTTCCTGAGTTCAAGCCCCATGTCGGGCTCTCTGCTGACAGCTGGGAGCCTGGAGCCTGCTTTGGGTTTTGTGTCTCCCTCTCTCTCTCTGTCCTTCCCCTGCTCACACACTCTCTCTCTCTCTTTCAAAAATAAGTAAACATTGGGGCGCCTGGGTGGCGCAGTCGGTTAAGCGTCCGACTTCAGCCAGGTCACGATCTCGCGGTCCATGAGTTCGAGCCCCGCGTCAGGCTCTGGGCTGATGGCTCGGAGCCTGGAGCTTGTTTCCGATTCTGTGTCTCCCTCTCTCTGCCCCTCCCCCATTCGTGCTCTGTCTCTCTCTGTCCCAAAAATAAATAAAAAACGTTGAAAAAAAAATTAAAAAAAAAAAATAAGTAAACATTTAAAAAAATAAGGTGTGCTTGGGTAGCTCATTCGGTTAAATGTCTGACTTCAGCTCAGGTCATGATGTCACGGTTCGTGGGTTCGAGCCCCGCGTCGGGCTCTGTGCCGACAGCTCGGAGCCTGGAGCCTGCTTCGGATTCTGGGTCCCCCTCTCGCTGCCCCTCCCTCGGTTGTACGCTCTGTGTGTGTGTGTGTCAAATATAAACATTAAAAATAATAATGCTAATAGTTACGGCTCCTTGCAGGCAAGAGCCACACTTTCTCCGTGCGCCTCCCGCTCTCGGTACCCAGGGCAGACTTGGGTGATCGATCATCCACAAGATCCCACCATGTCTTCCCCTACCCATTCCATCAAATCAGACTCATCCAATCAGTTCGCCCACCTCTCCTCTCCACACTTAGTCATCGTTTTCAAAACTGGAGTCTTACCCACCGTCAGAAGCTTTATTCGTCGTGAGCTGTGTGATCCTGTGGGTCTCTAAGGTCCTTCCCTCCCCGGCTGCCCTCACCGTCCATCATGCCCATCGCCCGGCTTCGAAAGAACAACGGAAATAAACGTGTTTACAATAAGAGAGGAATTTTCCACGTGGCCTTTTACTTACCAAAAACATTTTCTCAAAATACCACATGCGCACCCAATAAATTCTGGATTGAGACTTACTTTCACCTCACGCTGTGTTATAATTTACCTTTCATTAAAGCCATCTTTACACAGTCTTATGTCACTACCAAAACATGGTTTAATTACAGAAGGATCAAAAGCTATAACCCTTTTTTATTTTTTTTTAAATGTTTATTTATTTTGAGAGGGAGCGATCTCATGGGAGAGGGACAGAGAGAGAGAGAGAGAGAGAGAGAGAGGGAGAATCCCAAGCAGGCTCCACGCGGTCAATGCAGAACCAGACTCGGGGGCTCAATCCCACAAACCATGAAGAGTCTGACACTCAACAGACTGAGCCACCCAGGCGCCCAGAAGCTGTAATCCTTTCTTACAACCGAAGGGGTGTCTCATCTACTGTAGTCCCAAGTAGCATCCGTTTGAAACACTATCTCCCCAACCAGTCAGAAGGTCTCCTAAGCTTCGGTTACGTCATACTGAGATAGGGAAACCAGAGGGCCCCCTAAAAATCCGCTTTCTGCTCCTTCCCCAGGGGAAGGGCTCCTTCCCCTGCTTACATTCCTGCCAGGATCGGCACCCCGACGTCACACACGCTGCACGGTGCAAACAGTGTGTGTCCTCCCTGTAAGGGACACGGAGTCAATGACTGCTCTACAATAGATAACGTCCCAGGAAGGACCAGGAGAGAAGCCATCCCAGGGCAATTCCAGACCACGGAGCTGGACGTCCGTCCCCACGCGGGGACCCTGGCTCCGAGGAGTAATAGGCGGGCCCTCGCCTTTGTTCTGACCAGTTCCTGGATGCCACACCCCAAACAAAGACGAGACCCCTGCTCCTTCCTGAGTCTCCCAGGGGCTCCGTCTATACCGTCAGTAAACCCCTCTCACTCCCTCCAGGCTCCAGGATGATTTCCGTCCTCATCCTGCACATCACGGATCCCCCGGGGCTGGTCCCGCAGGACGCTCTGGGTCCTCGGAAGGCCCCCCAGCATCCGCATCCCAAACACAGGGCACGCACGCCAGCAGCCCCATAGATGTTCCTTAAAAACTAATCCAAATGCCTTGCCTTTTGAACCCTGTTTCCTTTTAGATATTGCGAAGAATAAATATTTAGTGAAAATTCAAGGACCTCAGAACAATGAGAACTTTCTGACTTCCTTTTTACGTACTCTGAAGTCACATTAGGGCTTCCAGAGAAAACTCAGCGTGAAATGGCAAACCAAACTACCACAACACACACTGCCAGTCACCAAGGCGGTCTTTCCCGGTCCTAAAAGAGGAAAAATTTACTGAAAACGAATAGAAGAAGGCCCCAAATTCACTCCGACAGAGAAACAGATGAAATTCTTAAACCCAGTTCCAAAGCGCATCACTGGACACGCTCCTGGCCCAAAACCTACCGCTTTGCTCACACCTGACGTGAGCGGACACACGTCAGCGGACCCGCCCAGCCCCTCCTACTTCCGGGGGCTCCGCCACGTGACCCAGGTGCAGCCACACAGCCACCGCGGATTGGGCCTGCAGGAGCACCTGATCGGAAGGCAGCCATTCACAGGCTGGCCAAGAACCTACGAGGACGGGGCCAGCCGATCGGATTCTCCGCCTCAAAATCGGGACTCCAGAAGCCCTAGGGGAAGCTGCCTGCCACCGTCGGGGTGAGAAGGCCCCGGAGAGTCAGGGCCAGCGACCGGGGGGCCCAGTCCGTCGTGGGAAGTGGGAGCTGAACCTGGGCCATTTCCTAACCCGGACTCTGGGGGAGCTACGCCTACATTCCCCCCTCCGGGTACCTTCCCTGAGGCAGCCCCACCCGGTTTTCCCCAAGAGGGAACCCCGGACAGCAACCTAGGTGAACCTTTATGTGGGGACCTACCACGTACACCTGTGGGTGAAGGATAACCACCTTATTAGTTTTTTAAGTTTATTTATTTTGAGAGGCCAAGAGAGCACAAGTGGGGGCGGGGAGGCACAGAGAGAGAGACTCCGAAGCAGGTTGCACACCATCAGTGCAGAGCCAGACCCGGGGCTTGATCCCATCACCCCTGAGATCATGACCTGAACTGAAATCGGGTCGGATGTTTAACCGCCTGAGCCCCCCAGGCGTCCCGAAGCCACCCTCCCTTAGATTGAACAGCTCACATGACGTAGCAAGCAGTCGGGGGCCACGTGCTCCAGGAAGCGCGGCTTCCTCTCTCCTCCGGACCCAAGGTTTCCTCGGCTAGAAAATGAGGCCAGTTCGCGGGAGGGGCTCTGCGTTCCTGTCTGCGCGTGCGCCCTGCGCACAGGTGGCACCTGGCCGTCACCACACCCCTTTCAGACTGAGGACGACTCCTCATGAGGCATCTGGGGCGATGGCGGAAATGCTCTCGATTACCTGAGCTGTCCAACGATGGATTCTCATCCGATTCCATACGTAACTTTTTCTATAAAAGTTCCTAAAATGTGCCACTTTCCAGGCTGCCCCATTTCGGCTGTGTGTACGGAGAGTATTGGAATTTCTCGTGCCTCTCACGTTTGCAGTTGCTCTGGTTTTCATTTACAATGCACAGGGCTACGATGCCCCACCTCTCCCGTAAACGATCTAAGAAGCAGAGGGAGCGTACTATCTGCTCAGTCCTTAGACAAAATATTTAGATGAGAAATAGTGCTACCTTAACCATATTTTCAGTATCCCACTTGGGTGGGGTAGGGGTGGGGGTACCTGGTAACAAAACCAGACACGGTAAATGCAAATACCTGTCTCATATATTCTTGTCACACAGGTCTTAACAAATTAGAAGAACGTGTTTGTCTCAGGGTCTAAAACTGTAAGCATTCAAGCAATGAAACTGCTCAAAAAGTATTTTTATTTTTATTTTTATTTTTTTCAACGTTTTTTATTTATTTTTGGGACAGAGAGAGACAGAGCATGAACGGGGGAGGGGCAGAGAGAGAGGGAGACACAGAATCGGAAACAGGCTCCGGGCTCCGAGCCATCAGCCCAGAGCCTGACGCGGGGCTCGAACTCACGGACCGCGAGATCGTGACCTGGCTGAAGTCGGACGCTTAACCGACTGAGCCACCCAGGCGCCCCTCAAAAAGTATTTTTAAAATGATGTCAGCAAGGGGGGCCTGGGTGGCTCAGTCGATTAAGCATTTGACTCTTGGTTTCGGCTCAGGTCATGATCTCATGGTTCCTGAGATTGAGCCCTGCGTTGAGCCGCATGCTGGGCTCTGCACTGACAGTGTGGGGCCGGTTTGGGATCCTCTCTCTCTCTCCCTCTCCCCGTCTCTCTCTCTCTCTCTTTCTCAAAATGAATAAACTGTTTTAAAAATGTCAGAGAAACTATTCAAGACTTTGAAAGGAGCAAAATACATCCCATTGTGCCCCTTCAACGGCACGCCAGACATCACCCAGTGGGCCTGCCGAGGGCCATCCAAGTCAACAGGGCACAAACCTTTGACCGACTCTCTTTCACAACCCTGTGAAACTCTGAGTAGTTCCAGATAATCTGACCTAGAGCAATGCACATAAGGTCTGATTTCTGCCTGGAAGAAAAGATAACCCCAAACGGTACACTGTACTGTTTTTCTAACTAGTTTTGTTATCCATTAATAAAATCATTTCAGTAATTCCTTTTTTCCAGTTTCTCAAATTTTCTTTTAATTCCCTCCCGCGTTAAATAAAACCAATGACATATGTTCGTTTACTATCTACATGAAACACATTTTTAGCTTTTTGAAAATTATTCTTCAGCAGTGACGATTCATTTTAAAAATCGCTCCATTATAGACCTCTAGAAAAGTATTCACAGCAACTGGTAACAATACGACCCACTAGGCTATGAATTAACTGGTCCATGCAATTTGGGAGCCAGATCCTCACAATTCATAGTGATACAGGTGGTAACATACAAACGTCAAGGCCATGACAGCAGTGTCATTCCCGGTACATCAGTACGTGACAACTGACGCAGAGCCTTGAACTCCAGTTACGTAGATGCAGACCATGCATACTCTTGTAAGAGAGATGATATAAACAAAATCCAAGTAAATGCATATAGCAGGTGGGGTGTGTGTGTGCAAAACCATAGCTAAAAATAGAGCTGTGCAATGAAGACAAGTAGAACACATAACCTAGGAGGTGAAGCAACCCCATTTATTCAGGAAAAAAGTCGTAATCTTGGTTCTAATCTGTTGCCCTTGTGCTTACATTTTCTGAGCTAAAGAGCTACACACCTAACTTAGCAAAGCAAGGCACATACGTGTAGGCAGGAGTTTTTAAATTCTCAGAACCTTTCAACTTCCCAAAACAGGGGTCTGGGGTTCTCTACCCATCACTTCGTATGACTTCTTTAAATGAGAACTACAGACATCAAGCGGAAAACAGGGCCAAATGTTTCCACTTTATAGAAACAGTGAGAAGAAGGTTAATTCTACCACTCATTTTTCTAAATACCACTCAATTTTCTAAACCAAAAATCAATAGTTTCTCAATATAAATTAACCTGATGCATGAAAATACATTACACTAAGTATTTACACAGTAGAAATCACAAAGATTCCTGCAAGTAACAAGTCTCCCTACTAAGACTTAAAACAGGAATTTATTTATGTAATTTACGCCATGTGTTTTAAACACACTTTTCAAGGTGACCACAACGTGTTCAGGAAACCATTTAAAGTTACTGCACATGAAAACCCAGCCCTGTGGACACTGCATCCTTAGGTTTCGAGAACTCAGAAGGTTCATGTTACTCCCAGATCTATACCGACCAGGTACCGACTCAGGTACCCCCCTGACCAGGAAGATCTCCTCCTTCTCTTCAGTGCCTACTCTTCCCTTCCAGGATGCATCTGCCGAGCTCTCCACTCCCCGGATGTCAGTGGAATCCCACTAAAAACCCTTCTGTGGAGGCAATGACCTTTGTCTCCCTGCTCCAGAATTTCTCGGAACCTTGAAAACGCTAATGAAGACAGGGATTCTCCAAGAAAAGGCTACCGTAACACACCATCTCTTGTTTCTCCGAACTCCAAAGACTACATCCCGCAATCCATATCCTAGTGACAACGATTCACTTAGCTTGGCTCTTGAGTTTCTCCCACCGAGTGTCTGTATTCCTCAGCCAAGAGCCAGGTGTCCATCCAGGCCAGCCACGTACAGAGACAGCGGGGGTCTCACCCCCCAAGGGTAACCTGAGCACCTGTGGAGCCACTCCACTCGCTCACTGCCCTCATGTCTTAAGCTTGTATCATTTAGGGGCGCCTGGGTGGCTCAGTCGGCTAAGCGTCTGACTTCGGCTCCGGTCACGATCTCACGGTTCGTGGGTTCGGGCCCCGCGTCCGGCTCTGTGCTGACAGTTCAAGAGCCTCGAGCCTGCTTCAGGTTCTGTGTCTCCCTCTCTCTCTCTGCCCCTCCCCTGCTTGCACTCTGTCTCTCTCTGTCTCTCAAAAATAAACAAACATTAAAAAAAAAATTTAAGTTTATATCATTCAAGTCCTAACAACCAGAGGCTACAAAGCATCGTCCTCCTTAGGAGGTCCAGGTTAAAACAAAAATCCTCAAATGGCTCAGTTATCAAACAACATAATGAGACTTTGCTGCCCAGATAAAAGAAAAGTGATTTTTCTGGGTTGAATTTTTCCTCTTTTAGTAAGTGAAAATCTCTCTGTAATATATTACAATTTTTCTAACTCTCCCTGTTTGAAAAAATACTAGATGTACTTAGAATGATATGAGAAAATAAAAGTATGCACAGACAAGAAAAATGGCCAATAATCTTAGTCCTCCATCAGAAGCACTTAACCACTTTGAAATTTTTATTTCCAATCCTTTTGCAGGAGGACAGGAATATTTGTTTAGTCCACTAATGTATATATAGTGTGAAATAAAAGTTTTTTACCTTTCTGTATAATTCTTGTGTATTTCTTGCATATTTTTGTACGTTTTATATACTTTATATATATTACGTACTTATCTCATGATTTCATTCATTTTATAAGTATAGGATGAAATGCTCAGTTTCATAATCATTTTTCATGTCATAACATATAAACACGTTTTCCACTATTAAAATATTCAACATCTTTGCACCCCCCCCCCCCATTTGGAGAGATGGTCAATTCACTGCTTTGTGGGGAATTAAGAGTTTTCCCCCAACTTCTGATAACATTTGTTTTTTTAACTTTATTTATTTATTTATTTATTTGAAAGAGAGCAGGGGACGGGGGCAAAGGGAAAGAGAGTGAGAGTCTTAAGTAGGCAACCTGCCCACTGCAGAGCCCAACACAGGGCTGGATCCTATGACCCTGGGATCATGACCTGAGCTGAAATCAAGAGCTGGCACTCAACCTACTAAGCCACCCAGGAGTCCCCACATTTATTTGCTTGTAACAGTTACTCATATTTTGGAAAACATGGTTGGTTTTACCAAATGCAGGACATGTATGCATACCATTTTGTAACTTGTTTTCATTCACACTGTATCCTAAACACCTTTAAATATACTTCTTGGGTTATTTCTTGATTTTTTTGTTTAACAAAACCCCTCCCCCCACCCCAGCCAAATTTCACATGATCTTTGTGAGTCAAGGTCATCAAGAATATCTTTAGCCATAATATGTCACTGCTACAGGTGCAAATAAATACGCACGCATATCAGGATGAACCACCCCAAGAGACGCCCTAAATCTGTTGTTTTGTTGATTTTTTAAGCGTTCTCTAATACCAAGCTTTTTAATCAGCGGTCTTTCCCTTATGAAAGCAAGACAGACATAAAACAGCTCTCAGCTGAAGTGCCTGCAAAGGGAGTTAGTGATTCAAACACTCCCAGTCGCCGTATGAAGAGGTGGAGGAGGAAGATTATTTTCCTGTTACTAAGACTTGGGGGATTTCAAAACAACCTCTCCAAGTTATGAAGTAGTGATGAAAGGTCAGTATCAACGGTTTCAATCAACTTTTCTTTCCCACAGTCAGTAAGAAATGCATATCCCTCAACACCTCCAAATTCATGTAAGGGCGTCTGGAGAAGGTTTACTCCAACACCTGCAAATTCCTTCCCGTCATTCATCAAAAGGCATTTCTGGATTTATCAGTTTCCTCGGGTTCTGCGGCTTGACTGATTAGCCACAGTCCAAGTTTTTTGCTGTTTTTTCTTTTATAGAAGGATAAGTGACACACACTATCCTATCATTTTCAGGTGCATATCACAGTGATTCAACGTTTTTATATATTATAAAATGATCCCCACAATAACTCTAGTTACCATCTGTCATCATACAAAGTTATTACAGTATTATTGACTGTATTCTCTACACTGTACATTATACCCCATGACTTAATTTTTGCCTGGCAGTTTGTACCTCTTAATCACTTTCACCGATTTCTCCCATCCCCCGGCCGCCCCCCCTGGGTAATCGACAATTTATTTCTTGCATCTGGGGGTCTGTTTCCATTTTCCTGTCTCTTCAGCTGTTTTGTTTTAGATTCCACATATAAGTGAAATCATACAGTGTCTTTGACTTATTTCACTTAGTATCATATTCTCTAGATCTATCCACACTGTAAGCAAATGACAAGATTTCTTTTCTTTTTTTTTTTTTTTGTGGCTGAGTGATATTGCTCTGTGTGTGCACGTGCACGCATGTACACATACGTACCACATCTTCTCTATCCATTCGTTTGCTGACGGGCACTTGGCTATTGTAAATAATTACAAATAATTGTAAATAATGCTGTAGTCAACAAAGGGGCGCATGTATCCCTTCCAATTGGTGTTTGCATTTTCTTCAGATAAATACCCAGAAGGGGAATTGCCAGATAGCATGGTAGTTCGAGTTTTAATTTTTTGAAGAACTTTGCGCCATTTCCGTTCCCACCTACAGCGTAATGAGGGTTCCCTTTTCTCAACATCCTCAACAACATTTGTTATTTTTGTCTTTTCGATACTAGCCATTCTAACAGGTGTGAGGGGATATATCACTGGAGTTTTGATTTCCATTTCCCTGATGACTGGTGGGTGATTTTAAGCATCTTTTCATGTGTCTATTGGCCATCTGTACGTCTTCTTTGGGGAAAAACATGTCTATTCAAGTCCTCCACTCACCTTGTAATCAGGCTATTTGTCTTTTGACATTAAGTTGTGTAAGTTCTTTATATATTTTGGCTATCAACCCTTTATTGGATGTATGATTTGCAAATATCTTCTCCCACCCAGCAGGCGGTCATTTTGTTTTGTTGATGGTTTCAACCGTGATCCAAATTTGAGGCCAAATCAACTCCATGAGATTAAAGACGCTTTTTTAAAAAGATAGAATTATCTGATGACCTTCCCTGCATAATGAATCAACTTCTTCATTAAATATGTTCTCAAAAAACTACATTTCATATTCTATAGGCATACTATTTTAACTTGAGAGAGAGCACACACTCGCACTCGCCCACACACACACGCGCATGTGAGTGGGGGGAGGGCAGAGGGGGAGAGAGGAAGAGGGGGGGAGAGGGAGAGAGAATCTCAAGCAGGCTCCATGCTCAGTGTGGAATCCAACACGGGACTCGATCTCACAACCCTGGGATCGCGACCTGAGCTCAGATGCTCAACTGATTGAACCACCCGGGCACCCGCTTACTATTAAATGAATGAGGGCAATACTGTCAGGCAAACAGAGGGTACATTTGCCAGAACTAATCTCTAACCCTGTCCTACACAGTGAGTACTACAGCTGTCTAGTGACCTAAGTGGAGGTCGGCAAGTCATGTTTTAAAATTACCTTGTACTGAGGATACAGGAAGGGCATGAAAATAATTGTTTACCATCAACAACAGGCAAAATCTATACCCAGTTCATCTACAGAACTTAAAACTGTATCGGCCACACGAGAGGCATACAAAAAATTTTCCGAACAAGTGTGTGTCTTCAAACAATACCATTTTTCATTTACCAGAAATGGTTCCCGTCAGGATTAGTGCATATTCTACTTAAATTCTGGGGCAGCCTCCGCAAACACCCGCTACGGTCAAAGTGACAAGTCTCAGCAGAAGCCCCTCATGTGTTGGCGTCCTTACACTCTTTAAAAGGAAGACCCTGTTTGAAATGACTTCTCCCAAACAGCTGAGGATTTGTCCCATGGTTCCACACTGTGCTGTTCCAACTCAATGACACCACCCCCACCCCCACCCCCCGCCATGTCTCCCTTGAAAAGGTCAAAACTCACTCACTAGAACTCAAACACAGCTCGGTGAATTTGCCCGAAGCAACCTGCTAATGTGCAGAAATGTGCACATGTGCATTTTTTGAAATGTCTTTGAAAAAGTCTTTCCTGCCATCTCGGTGCCTCTGGGCGTGTGTGGGCGCGTGTGTTTAACCTGTGACACAGGAAGCCAGGTGAGATGCTAGCTCTCATCTCTGATTCGGTACTGAAATGATTTGCACTTACAATTATTCTAACTATCCCAAATTATAAGCAAGAGTCGGGGTTGATTACTGTTGATTAAAAAATTGCCACGGGACGCAATGTAGTATAATGGTATGAGACAAGTTGAAAATTAACACATGTAAATATGACGTCTAGTAGAAGACATCAGAAATAGGTGGGGGCATTCTTGGATGGCACAGTCATGGGGGTTCCTGCCGGCATCGGGCAAGTGGGGTCCAGAGAAGCCAGATGTTTTCAAGTATGTGGGACAGGCCCACATATGAGGTCCCGCCTTAAATAACAACCGTGAGCAACAGGGAGGAATCTGGATTTCAGACCACAGGGTTTCTCATGAGCTGTGTGCCCTTTAATGACCTACGGTTAAGCCATTTAATTCCGGGACTCGAGTTTCTCAAAGGTAAACTGGAAATATTACTATTCGCCTCACAGGGTTCTTTGTGTGAGACCGTGGCGTGGGCTGGAAGGAACTGCCCACGTTCACATCCTGGCCCTACACCTGCAGACTGTGAACCCCGATGAATCCACTTACCCTCTCCAGTCTCCTCATCCATAAAATTCGGGCAAAAAAGTGGCAGAGTTTTGATGAGCAGGGGCTCAATGCACGTTAGCTACGTTATTATTAGAGCAGGGCTAATTAGCGATAGGTGTTCAACAGGCGCTCCCAACTCCACGGCCACCCACAACCAACAGGAGAACCAGGCACACACTTTCAAAAGCTCAGCAAGTACTCCCGTCTCTGATCACCGGTGACGAGAACCATTAGTAACAGACCAGAGGGGCCTACTCATTACTGATATTGACATTTCAGCAAATGGTCTCTCAAAACGAACCTGCAAACTAGTGTTCTGTCTTGTTTAAAAAAAAAAAAAAAAAAAAGACATACAAATGGCATTGATTAACGAGGTGCAGTACGTGCAGAGGTTTCCAGGTACGCCCCACAATATAATTAATAGTCTAGAGGATTAAATGGCAAAGCCCAGCTTCCAAACTCCAGGTTAAATGCAGAAACACCAAACAGCTACGACATGCCAGTACCCGTTTCTTCGGACATGCTCACACCCTGTAAGATTTAGCTTTGGGAAGATGCTGGATGCGTCTGCAAATGACCTTGCAGACGTGCAGAGCTATTAATGAGCTTACGGCCCGCCCTGCCAGAGGCTAACACGCATGAAGCTGGCAGAAAAATGTCCCATGGACTGGGAACACCCAAGTGCCGATGACAAACAGAGCAGCAACACAGTTCTCTGGTGGCAACAAATTGTAAACACCTCAGGAGCCTAAGCAGACAAAAGAGTGTCTCACTTTGCACAGACACTCGGCACATCTCCGGCGTTCGGAAGCATAAAGTCCCTCGTCCACGGAGTGAGTGAACCCCATTCCAAGCCCATCATGGTAGCTTAAGGTTCTGGGATTTTAACGGGGTGCTGGGTGCTCAGAGTCAGGATCGTGCCGTATCTGCCAAGGGAGGGACTTAATTAATGAGTAGACTGTACTTGCCGGAAATCACACGTGCTTGAAACACCTTCCTTTTAGGAGAAAATGGTTAAAGAGCTGCCTTGTATTTAATCGGCTCTGTTTCACAGTTGCTGTCAGGATGGAAACCATGTTAATCAAGCTGAATTCTAGAGGACATCTGGCCATGCACCCAACAGATGCTCAAATTCTGGCTCTCCCAAGCCCAAGAGCAAGCATCCCAAGATTTTCCACGGACACGTCCTTTGACGGAGAAGTTTTCTCTAGAGATATACTCAGGCATGTGTGCAATGACGAAGGGCATACCTCTGCGTATGTTTGTAAAGCATAAATGGGGGGCGGGGGTTAAATACATCCAGTCATTCCATACACTGCAACTATGCAGCCAGTACAACGGATGGGATAGACTTATGTGTGCTGATCCATAAGCACCTCCCAGGAGTGCCGCCCAGTGAAAAGTGCGAGGCATGGAACAGCGTGGACCTTGTACGCAGTCCGTGTTTGTATTTGCATGGCACGCGTGGAAGAACCAAGAGAGCTGAAACCGGCTCGCGGAAGCAGGGGAGGCTTTTCACTTTCTAGATCCTTCTGTGTGGCGTAGGAAATTTTTGTGAGGCACGTGCGTATGTTTCATTTGCCAATAAAAAAAGAAACAACTTTTTTTAAGTAAAAGATAGACGTAGTAGTGTCACATAGATAGGTAGATAGATAGACGGTCCCTATCTCCCAGTTTCCCTTTGATATGAACCCAACGTATTAGATGACAAGCATGACCAAGGCAGGCAGAATTTTAAAAACGAAGCAGCAATTACACTTCCTCGCTTCCCTACAAAACTGCTAACCACCTTTCCTAAACTCTACTGGAGGAGGCACATACGTTCCACAGATGCTTGCAGAAAACAGGCCCACAAAATGTCCGAAAAGTTTGTTTTTGTACTCTGCTATGAATAGTTCTTTAATGGCCCTAAATGTCCCGCCTCCTTACTGTCAAGCAGGTCACAGCACCAAACACAACGTCTAGCCTCAAGTAAACATCACAAAAAGCACTCTGCTGGTTGTCTGCTGCTCTCTCTCTCCCGGCCGAATGTCCGGGGGGGGGGGGGGGGGTGGCGGGGGGGGGGGGGGAGGCGGGGGAGGGGGGCTGGCGGAACTGCTCACCTCACCAGACATCGACAGAGCACCTACGTACTACACAGAATCACACCACACCCTCTGCCCTCCCACCGCCACCACCACTGTCCGGAAAAGTGGGGACCCGGGAGCACAGCACGAGCAAATGCCCCGGCTGGCCCAGTCCTCAACTAACTCAGGCCAACCCCATCGATATGGACAGGTGTCACCTCGCCCAAGAAGGACCAGGTGTGGCCACAGCAGCCACATGGCTCCTGGACCCCGGTTTCAAGGCAATCGGCCGCCCCCGGACCTTCCTAGACCACATACCTGGTGATCACATGGCTTTCGGACAATAAAAATAGCTCCCTCCTGCCAGCACCGAGGCCCGCCCTCCATTCTGGAGCCCTGCAAGTGCATGACCTCAACTCAACCGCTCAGCCTCTCCGCTCCGGGAGGTCTCCATCTGCAAGTTGGTCCCCGTAATGCCACCTACCTCCAGCTCCCAGAGCCGCAGTGAGGATGGGGCAGGTAAGGCTCTCGGCACACGGGGCACTCTCCTTCCTGCGTGTCAGCTAGGGTCATCAATTACCACCACCTTCTCACACGGCCCTGTGGTGGCCTCCTCGCTGGTCTCCCTAATTCCACACTAGCTTCTTCTCAGGAGCCAAAGTGACCTTAAAGGTGGGGAAGGGTGAAGTCACCCTGGTTAACCCCCCCCTGCTTTGTGCCTCCAACAGCGCCCTGCTGTTATCACAGAACCGAGTCCAGAAGCTTCAGCACCAGCCTCTCCAGGCTGCACCAACGATCATTAACTCTGGGTCCACCCCCACCACCAAGGTAGGGTAGAAGCCTCTGCCGGATGCCCCCACTACTCCTTCGTTGAGCTTTTCACCCTTACGAACAGGAGGATGCCTGATAAGAGCTGTTCCTCGCTGGAGCGTGAGCGCCCCTCGCCACCACCCTGCCAGGAGCTGCGGGGCGACAGCTCAGACAACGGCCAACCGGCAAGCAACCCCCGACCCCACCTCTCCACCCGTTACAGTCCGTGCAACCCGTAACCACGTGGACGCGGGGAACACGACGACCCGGCTCCAGGGCGGCCTCACGTGCAACTCCTCTGCACAAAGCTGAGGGGCGCCAGTGAGGTTCCGGAAGATAAACCGAAAGGTTACCGCGTATCAAATTCCGCGTCCTTCCACTGACCGCTTCAGACCACATGATCCATCCACCTACCATCCAACACCGCTCAGCTCTCGCGCTCTCTCTCTCAAAATAATAAACTTAAAAAACAACAACAACAACAACAAGGAATATTCACAGTGTTGGGACGTCTGGGTAGCTCAGTCAGTTAAACGTCTGACTCCTGATTTTGGCTCAGGTCATGATCCAGGGGCATGGAATCGAGCCCCACGGTGGGCTCCATGCTGAACACGGATACTGCTTGGAATTCGCTCTCTCCCTCCCTCTACCGGTCCCCTGCTCACATGTGCACATACACGCTCTCTCTCTCTCTCTCTCTCTCTCAAAATAATTAAAAAAAAATTTTTTTTATTAAAAAAAAATACATTCGTAGTAGTATACAATCACCACCATGACCACATCCGGACTTTTCTGTCATCCCAAACTGAAAGTCTGTAGCCTGGACTGGACAGGAACCACCCACCCTCTCCCCACAGCCCCTGGAAGCCGCATCCCACCTTCTGTGTCTGTGACTGTGTCTGCTCCAGGGAATCACACAAGTGGAGGCAGACCGGATCTGTCCTTGCGTGACTGTCTCACTGCACCCCATGCTGTGTTCGAGCGCACTCACCTTGAGGCAGGTGGCAGCACTTCCTTCCTTTGTCAGGCTGAAGAAGACTCGACCGTGTGTACGCATCACACTTGGTGTAACCACGCATCCACAGAGGGACACCTGGGTTGCCTCTACCTCTGGGCTGTTGTGAGAAACGCTACCATGAACTTGGGTGAGCAAAGCTCTCTGAAAGGGTCCGCTTTCAATTCTCAGGAGCGTATTTTTCATTCCCGGAGGAACCACCAGACCTTTGTAGGAGAGGCTGCGCCCAATTCCCATCTCCACCAGGGTATAAGGTCCAATTTGTCCACAGCCTCATCAGCATTTACATTTTCTGGGCGTTATTGCTGTTCTTGTTTTTATAGTGGCCATCCTAATGGCAACCCTTTATTTTTCAAACTTTAAAACTGGTTAACTGAATTAAATTTTTGTCTCGCCTCTCACCTGTGCGGTCAGTTAAGGATGTTAGCAAACCTGCCTCTCGTGAGTACGCTAAATATTCATATTACGACAGGTAATTTTCATAGAGCAGCTAAGAGTAAAAAAAGAAAAACAAAAAACAGAAAACAAAACAACAACAACAAAACCACAACCAAAAAACCAAAAAGAGAGAACTCTTGACACAAAGTCACCCCGTATTCAAAATCTGAAAACGCCAGCTTCTGAGACTGGTACCGTGCCTTTTGTAAACCTCAGTTTACCGGTTAATGAACTCGAGCTCATAGATCACTCATCCATGAAACTCTCGTTTCTGGAAGCTGTCGGGAGAATCACATTCCAGCCTGCGCCTGGCACCCCATGAGCTCTCAAAGAATGACAGGTGACGAGGAGGTGGGGGAGGTGCTGCGTGACTACCGGAGCACCACGAAGAGGTAAATCACGGAAAGGTCCCACGTTCAGCACCGTCTCCGCGCAGAGCCTCTCCTCCGCGATGCAGGCGTCAGTGCGCCGTGCAATTTACACGCCTCCCCCGCAAGCCTCAAAGCTGTCGCTGAAGTGGTAACTTGTCACACACTTCAAGTTATATTCAACCTAGTTAAAGCAGAAAGGTAGAGCACACTGTGAGCCGAGACTGTTTTCCTCTGTTCTCTCGGGGGAGAAAGAGTCAGCGTCAGATGCCTGTCTCTCAGACGTGTGGCTCTGCCTAAGTCACGCCCCGTCGGAAAGAAACGGCTCGCTCTGCTGAGGCCTCGCTGGGGCCCCTTCACTTGGCTCCTTCATCTGGCATCTCGTGTGCATTCACGGAACGTGAGGGGAAGACAGAAATCTTTTACCCAAACCCCCCCCCCCAAGTAACTGCTGCCGGTCAGCTCTGTTTCTATGGACTTACCAGGGAAGTATAAAGCACTTGGGAACCCGAAGCCGACTTCACAGCCAAGCAAATCAAATACATGGAAGTGGACTTAAAAATAAAAGTTAAATGAGGGGCGCCTGGGTGGCTCAGTCGGTTAAGCGTTGGACTTCGGCTCAGGTCATGATCTCACGGTCTGTGGGTTCGAGCCTCGCGTCGGGCTCTGTGCTGGCAGCTGGGAGCCTGGACCCTGCTTCGGATTCTGTGACTCCCTCTCTCTCTGCCCCTCCCCTGCTCACTCTCTGTGCCTCTTTCTCAAGACATAAATAAACATTAAAAAAAAAAAGTGAAATTAAAAGGATGCTAATGCACCATTGAAAATACCTGTAGACGGGCGCCTGGGTGGCAGAGGTGGTTAAGCATCTGACTCCCGGTTTGGGCTCAGGTCATGATCTCACCGCTTGCGAGTTCGAGCCCCGCGTCAGGGTCTGCGGTGGCAGTGTGGAGCCTGCTTGGGATTCTCATTCTCTCTCTCTCTCTCTCTCTCCCCTTCTCAAAATAAATAAATAAAACTTAAAAAGATTTTTTTTAAACTTAAAAAAAGAAACAACACTTGTAAGCCCTTACGTGTATGTGTGTACCGGGTGATTTTCTGAGCACTTTACAGTTATGAACACCTTTGATCTCACAGGGCTTCTGATTTGGATCCCGATGGCATTACAATGCATTTCAAGTACTCCTTAAAATTTCGACGCACAGAGGAACATTCACGTAAAATTAACACTCCACAACTTTAATTATGTCACTGGCTTCAGGTTTCTAGACTGTCCGCATCTCTCCAGCTTGGCTAACGTCAGCTCACGCTAACTAACCTCTTTCTCCGGGGAACCCAAAGAAGTGGCTAGAAAAACGGGGAGGCCCTGGAAAAGGCCTCTTTTGAGGTTAAGTAGTCCAAGTTTCACCAGAAAATTGTTTCAACCACTGTTACGTCAAAATCCTTTCAATTGCTTTCTAACTTCAATAAGGAAGGTGAACGGGTATGTCACATTTTATCTTTCATTGGTCCATTGTCCGAAGAGCTCTTTCTTTAATGGGTTCTAGGATAGCCCCTAGGGTGATGCTGACCAGTTTGACCAGTTGTTTCAGAGAATATCCTTCCCGTGGGGTGTCTCTGGGTTTCTTCAGGATCACAGTCAAATGCCACATTCTTGGCTGGGGTGTGACACGAGAGCATCACATCCAGGGACACAGGCCACTCACCATCCCTTACTGGAGATGTTAACTTTGATCCCTCATTTGGGATGTTGCCCAGGTTCCACACTGAACTGATACTTGCTAAATCAATTATTAAATTTGTGGGGAGAACAGTGACATACTTTGATTTCAGAAACTGACTTATGCAACGGATTGGTTAATAAATACCTGCTGAGCACCTGTTCCTTGCCAGGCGCTATGGCGATACTGGAGATTCCACAGTGGGAAGACAGACATCCCTGCCCTTGAGGCTTACGAAAGGCAAGCCACGGCCAGTAAGTAAAGATATTCTTTGCGCTCTGGTGACAAGTGCTTCCAAGGAAACAAAGCAAAGATAGGCACGGGGAGGGCTGCTGCTGGGATCTCAGTCCTCTACCTACCCAACACGCTGCAGGAGCGATCTTCCCAAAGCAGAAACTGTACCTCGACGCTCCCTGCTTAAAACACAAAGAGTACGTCAAGCCTTCTCTGCAGACATCCAGGGACTTCACAGGTACCCCACCCTTGCCACATTCATGTCTTCTCTTCCTCCCTTGTGACCTGTGCTCTGGCAGTGACGCCTGTGCTTCCCCCCCAGACGTGCCCTGCCGAGGCCCCTCCTGCGCCCCTGCTCGCGCTTCGGGGAGCTCCTCTCCCTCGTCCATCACGGCACCTCCCAAGACGCGCCTTCAATGCTGAGGATGGGACGGAGGGAAGGAATCCCGCCTACAAACCCTACCATTCTAACACAGATGAAAACAGCATCCTAAATTATCTGAAAATTAAGTAGCAGCTATTTACAATTCCATGTTTTATACATCATTTTTATACAAAATTTTGTATTGTATGACAAAGGTACTTGGTTATGTGTTTTCAAATTATCCTAGGCAGAGCACTTAATCAAACATGTTTGATTTTTTTCCCTCTTTTCTGGGTTAATTAAGGAAATTAATTTGCAGAGGTAATTCCACGATTCACACACAGGATGAGAGAAATTAGCAGGCATTTCTTGAGCTAAAACAGCTTGTAACTGAACATCATGAATACGTGAATGCCCACAACAAAATAGCACAGAATTTCACCTGCACAGATCCAGGGAAGCCTGGTGCAGTGTAACTCAACAAGCTGTTTGTGAGACCTCATGAGGGCGTCGGGGAGGCTCGGGCACTGAAGCGTCCGACTTCGGCTCAGGTCATGATCTCACGGTTTGTGAGTTCGAGTCCCGCGTTGGGCTCTGTGCTGACAGCTGGGAGCCTGGAGCCTACTTTGGATTCTGTGTCTCCCTCTCTCTCTGCCCCTCCCCCGCTCATGCTCGCTCTCTCTCTCTCTCTCTCTCAAAAATAAATAAACATTAAAAAAATTATTCTAAAATCTGTGAGATGCTCTGTCCTGCATCTGGTGCCACAGGAGTTTCTGAAAAAGGCTGAAATAGGAGCCCTGCTTTCAAAGAGGTCAGAGGATGTGGTGAGATGTTCAAACCTATGGTACCGCTAGAAGCTTAACCAAAAAAAATCTTAGGACTAATTTTTTAGGTAATTACACATAATTACATAAACAATTACAATTTTAAGCACGAGTATTTAATGAAATTAAAAGCACACGTTTCTCTTCGTCATCCATTTCTGCTGGATGTACGTAGGTACGTTTCCTCTGGGAAGGGAGGAATTGGGCTATGGGGTTTTCTCAAATTTGTTTCTTCGGGCAGAGGGCTCACTTTGTGGACAGAGACTGTGTCTTTATTTTGCAGAACTAAATACGAGAGTTAGAAATGCCTGACTCCGTCGGCGGCCATGACTGAGCAGAACTGCGCACCTGGGCAATCTTCTCCGCTGCCCGTGAAAGATGACTCTGAACTTCCAACTCCGGCTGCCCACACACACAGATGACTTACAAACGAGGAAAGGAAAAGGAAGCCCGGCCAGCAGGAGTGGCTGGGAAGGAACGCTGCAGGCCCAGGAGCACCCCTAGTCCCCAGGGGGGTGAGGGGACAGCCCCCACTGAAGACCTGCTTCCTGCTTCTCCCTCCACAACAGAGAGGCGATCACACTCTGTAGACCGACCCACCTCCGGCCCTTTCCACCCAGAAGGTTTAGTCCTTTGGGCCTGACCAGAGCCACAGCTGTCTGCCCACATTTCACACTGCACATCTGCCTAAGGAGCGGATTCCAAAGTCACTAAAATTCTGGGATTCTGCTACTTCATACTGGGCACATACAAAATTTTGTCACCTGAGAACTCTAGGGCAGGAGGAAAAGAAGAAGAAAAATGTCTTTCAATCTCCAGATCCTTGACTTTAAGTGTATCCCGGGAGATGCCCTCAAGATGTCACAAGCTTTTCCTAAGTAAGCGACCAAGATGCAACCTTATAAACACGCGTCAACTTCTCGGCCTTAACAACAGCTCCCGAGAGCAGGTTGATTTGGCACAGGTGTGAAAATGTACTTATCATCCAAGTAAGACTCTCAGCACAAATCAGTTTCTCCCACGATAATACAGACAGACCCGCAAACAGGTAAGTCCAACCTGAAATAAAACAAACTCAAGCACCAGTACGAAGTCGTGACCCATACAAACGATGGCCGCCAGAGAAAGTCTTCAAGATTTCACAGAATCCTGGGAGAGAACCACCCCCCACTGCCCCGGCCCCAGCTGAATTGGGAAACGCCACCAGCTGAATTGGGAAAAGCCACCTTACTGGGAATGACAGTCCCGTATTCCTCCCAGAGGTGTGAATCCCCCTTGTGACGTCTGCGGAAGGCGCGGCCCTCTGTGTAAAACTTGTAGATGCTCATCTGCCTCTGTTACTGACAGGGAAATGATTAGCGACCGCCCCGGCAGGGTGGGGAAATGAACTTGCGGGCTTGTGTGAAAACAACCAAACGTTGTTTTTCCAGAACAGCTAAGAACACGCTGTCCTAAGTGCAGTCGAGTGAAACGTTCTTTCCTGGTTCCCAGCCCTCAGAGGAGGAAAGAACAAAGCTGCTGGCTTGGCCACCAATGAACAGAGCCTGGGGGTCACCTCCGTGTGCAAACACTGTTCCACGGTCACTGTCCCTCTGACAGCCGGGACTGACCGAGGCCACAGAGACGCTGAGGCCGGAGGGCTGTCAGGATATACTGACCGTGTTGCTGCTGTACGTATTTATCACAGCAGGTTATGAAGGTCTTATGGGTTTTACAAAGAAAGAAAGAAAGAAGGCCAAGAAAGCTGAGTAAGTTACACCAACACTACACTGTTTTGTAACTCGACATCCTCTCGTGGTCCTGGGAACCCAGAAGCACGTTCTATCTTCTCTGATTAAGGAAGATTCTGAATGAGATGGCCCATCTGAACACTGACCATCTTTCCTGTCTAGAAATCAGGACACAACCTGACAAGCCGAAACACGTATCTGGAATCCCCCAGGCAGAATTTTGCAACCAAGGACAGGCTCACAAAATCCCGCTGTGTCACCACCCTGCCCACCTCACAAGATTCCCAGGCCCCGCCTCTGGAGACCTGACTCAGCAAGCCTGGGTGGTGCCTGAGAATCTCGACTTAACAAGCACCCCAAGGAGATCCTTACGCTCGGGCAAGTTTGGGGAACACCGGATTGGGCCAAGGATACCCTGTAACACCTCAGTCTCTTTAAGGCAGTTTTACCTTTAAATCCCACTTGGCAAGAGTATCAAGTACGGTAGCTTATAAATGGCGGCAACGATGAGTGTTTGTCTTCTCCTAACCCCTCAAATAATAATGCAATTTTGGTAATGCCCATTTTAAAGGAAGGGGTTACGTGACTTGTGCACGGTTATGCAACCAGTGGGTGACGGGGCAGGAGGCGGGGTGTTCAGGCTCCAGCGGCTACACTGGAAACCACTCCCTATCACTGCCGGCTGTTCCACAGCATAGACCCTGCTCCTCTGTCACAAGGGATGGCAGCTGATTTACTCCCCAAGACTCAAAAAGATTTAGAAAAACATTTTGAACTATTAGTCCTTTCAAATTACAGGCTGTGCGGAGACCCAGAGATCCACCAACATCTCTCAGAGGCGGTTTTCGTCCCATTTCTCTTCCTGGGAGTCTTGATCTCAGCCTCCACACCTGTCCCAAAAAGGATAAAAGAGGCCAAAGGGCCACCGACCCTCCGAGAAAAACTAGTAAGCAGCTTCAAGACTCTGCAGCGTGCTGAGCTTCAGCCCCTAGATCTGAACAATATATCAGATGGAGAGCTAGAGGTTTCCAACTCACTAGTAAAGCACAAAAAAATATGTGATATTCAAACACTTTCGTGGTTGCTTTTTTTTAATCATATCTAACCTAACACTGAATTAAAAAAAAAAAAAAAGTCATGCGATGTCAAATGAACAGTACGGTGTCCCCAGAGCCCTCCTCTTCTCCTCTTTCTAGTCTCAGGTTAACTGCAAGTCGATCAAGTTTGGGAAGAGTACAAAAACCAGAACGCAAATCAAAGTCACCATTCATTCATCGAGTTCTTACTGAGGGCCTTCATATGCAGGCTGCATTGCAGGTGCCATGGACACATCCAGAACAGACCCGGTGAAAGCCCCACCCTCCAGAAGCTCATATCCTCCCAGAGGGTAAACACTAAAAAAACGACAGTCAGTCTGCCAGCCTGCACGGCCCAGCGAGCCAGACAGCAGGGGCGGGACAGGGGTGGCTGCCGTGGTCCCACACGTGGCCCCAGGTAAGGGGCCCTCTGAGCAGAGCCCTGAGGGAGATGGGGAGCAAACCACACAAGATCCAGGGGGACCGTACCCCCAAAGGGCAAGGAGAGTGTCCTGCATCCAAACCACAAATCCCCCTGGTTTCCTCTCTGCCCAGATGCCTTCACCCTTCTCCCGGCCTCTCCGCAGCCCCATCCAGTCAATCGGGGGGGGGGGGGTCCCGTGGATGCACCTCCTTCATATCCATGTCTGGTCACACCTGAGCAGCACATGGCCTTGGCATCATCACAAGCCTGGATGACTGCAGAAGCTGAACGCCCGTCTCCCCACGTCCTTCCGGCTCCAGACCCCACGTCTATTCAGTAGGAAGCCACAGTCCTCTTTATAAAAGGCACATGGAGCCGTATCCCGGCCTTCTCTAAACAGCTCCATGCTTGCCACTGCTCTGCAGTGAAATGTGGACCCTCCACGTCCAGGCCCCACAGGCACTGACCAGCCCCGCTTACCTCCCTGATCATCCCCACCCCTCGGTCCCAGAGGCTCGCTAGCCTTCTTCCAGCCTCTCCAACAAACCTAGCTCCTTTCTGCCCTGGGGTCTTTGCAGGGGTCCCTTCCCCATCCCCCCAGCATGCCCTCCCTGTCACCCCGCAGACCTCCAGCTAACAGTCACTGCCAGGTGCCATTCCGACCCCCACCCTGCAGCCCCTACAGCACGCACCTCCCGCGCCCGCACTTCCCGGGGTTAAAGCACCGCTCCCGCGAGTCAACATCTGTCCTGCCCCCGGGAAGCTCCCGACCAACCCCGGCCGTCTCCACGGCGGCAAGGACCACATCAGGCGATCTCGCTTTTGCAGCCGGTGCCCTAAAAACAGCAGAGCTCAAGAACTACGTGGGAGGACGCCCCACAAACGGAGGCGTTACTCTCACGGGCCCCCAAGTAACGGACCTCACTGTGCAACCTCACCACGGGCTGAGCCCACGTGGTCGGGGGTGGAGAAGGGACGCACCCGCTCATGAGCCACAAGCAGATGTCAGCCTCCAGATCCCCGCAGAGCCTGTTAACCGGCACACGGTGTTACCGTACCAGGTGCATCTCGCGGCTGAGGAGCCCAAGCCCGGCTCGCAGGCCCAGACAGAGGCAGCCACTGGCCCCAGGTCACTTGGCCACCGGTCAGGGCACCCCCCCTCGCAGGTGCCCTCGGGGACACCCCCGGGCCCAGGCTCCGAGTCAAGCCGTCCTAAGGAACTCTGTGACGTCACGAAGACGCTAAGGCGGCTTCTGCAGAGGAGCCGGAGCCAAACGGAAGGACCCCGTCGCCGTCCTCGCAGCTGCACCGGCTCTGGGCCCACACAGGCGGCCCTTCTGGGCGGCGGGAGCCCTCCAGCACCAAGGCCCCGGGCCCAGGTACGCGGCGGGCGGCCCGACGCTTCTCCACGGAACCCCGCTCGCCCTGAGTGGCCATCAACAGAGGTTTGCGCGCACAATGGCTTCTGTACGAGAGGGAGGGGCCGTGGGAGTCACCTGTCACCTGTCCCCAACTCAGTTTACTGCAGAATCCGAATACCTGCCACTCCCCCCAAAAATCAGCGAACGGCCACGAGCCTGCCACAATGACCCCGCTCACCGGCCACCAGTCGTGTGCGCTCAGCGCCATCTGGAGAGACAGCCTGACGTGGCCTCGTGCCAGCCCCAGGGGCTTCGAGCCCAACACGCTAACAGCCCAGAGCAGCCGTGCCCAGGAGAACTTCTGTTCTGACCGGGGCTCCTGCAGCCCACAACAGGGCCCTTCGGGGGTGACCCCCGCTCCCCACCCCAGCCACGCAGCCACGGCACCCGGCTACCTCGGGCTTCGTCCCCGAGGGTGCTCTGCAGCGATGCTCTACTTAAGGCCAGTCGGCAGGCCTAGTCGGTAGAGTATGTGGCTCTTGGCCCTGGGGGTGTGAGTTCGAGCTCCATGTCGGGTGGAGAGTTTCTTAAATAAATAAACCAGTCACTCATCCTGTGCGGTTTTAAGTAAAAATCATGCGAGGACGTATGTAAGAGCACCTCAAACATGTAAGGATCTCGACAAGCTAAGAGAAGTAAAAGACCCACCGTTCTGCAGACCACGCTTGAGGACCCAGATGTAGGGGACAGAAGTGGTCCCCAGTGTCCCTGACGCTGACGGTGGCCCCAGTGCAGGCATGCGGGAGGCGGTCCGGGGACTGCCTCAACTCCTCCCTTTCCTCCTCACCTAACAGGTTAGCATCACCTCGCCCTGGCGGGACAGCACATGGGAAACAGGGAGTCGCCTCTCGGGCCCAGAAATGGCACAAACTAAACCATAAGCTGACACTTGCTTCCTTCCGTGATGCTGTCAAAGTGCCTCCTTTCTTCACTACGAACATTCCTCTTCCCTTTTCCTGACTTCTCAAATTCTTCTTTCAGAACTAACAACCCAATAGAGGGGCACCAGGGTGGCTCAGTCAGTTAAGCATCCGACTTTGGCTCAGGTCACGATCTCACGGTTCGTGAGTTTGAGTCCCTCATCGGGCTCTGTGCTGACAGCTCAGAGCCTGGAGCCTGCTTCGGATTCTGTGTCTCCCTCTCTCTCTGCCCCTCCTCTGCTCCCTCTCTCCCTCTCAAAAATAAATAAACATTAAAATTTTTAAAAAACAACCCATATGGACTCTTATTCAGCAATTCAGTATATCTTCCCTATGGACACATGTGGAAAAGCTCGTGAAGATATACGTCTGATGAGGGTCACTCCAGCACTGTTTGTGACCTTCAAAAAAAAGCCACACCTGCTAAGTAGAATACTATGGAATACTAACAGTGGGTGCTGACAAAAGGAAAGAACTTTAAGGTGTAAAACTTGACATGCTATGATCAAATGGATAAAAAACACAATCTAATTATATATACTAGCTTTGGTGTCCAAATATTTTACCAGTGGGAGGGGTGGGGGGAAAGAATAAAGGTGGCAGCATATGGTGGGCAAAACAATGGCCCCCAAGTCCACACCCTGATGCCGGGAACCTGTAAATGTATTAGTTTACATGGCTTTGCAGATGGGGTCAACTGAGGACAGTAAGCCAGAATGAGAACCCAGGCCTACCCAGTGGGGCCCAATCTAATCGCATGGGTCCTTAAAATCAGAGACCCCTTCCTGGATTTGACGACAGAGGAATGGTCACGGACAAGACGGAGGAAGAGGCCACAAACTAAAGAAAAGGGGCAGAAGGTGGTCGAGGCCCAAAGCCTGTGACATGGTGTTTTCACCCAGCGAGACCCATTTCGGGCTTCTGATCCACAGAAGCACAAGAGAATAAATTCAGGCTTCACGACACAGATGTTGTGGTGATTACGTACAACAGCAATAGAAACGGATACAGAGGAGAAAGAGGGGGTACGTGACTTATGATTTTTTGTCTTTTACCGCATACGTGATGCTTTTATTTTAACTCTCATGTAGGTGGGGAGGGAGGAAAGACATTCTTTGCCAGGTGATCCCCTGACCACAAAAGCTTTCATGTTTCCCCATAATATTGGGGAAAAAAAATTAAGGGGAAAAAAAAAAAAAGCTTCCACATAGCACTCAGCTCCTTCTGCCTGAACAACCTCAGCTTTCTCTTTTCCACAGCAGACCGAATTCTACTTACACTCGGAGGCCCACCTCACGTCACCTCTCCAGTCTGGGCCTCGTCCCGGGGGCCGGATTCACGGGGCTGCGCAGGGCCTGGCGGACCCTGTCGGACGCGGGGCTCCCCGAGAACACGGCCTGTGCCGACAGGCAGGATATGCGGTTGATGACTAGTCAGGGCTTGCCCGACAGAAACGGTTGCCGGACTGCACGAATTCCAAACCAATCTAGGAAAGAGCCAGTTCTGAATGAACGAGGAGTCTGGTGTGGGAACAGACGGCTGTAATCCCACACACGGTATCCCCAGATCTGCTTCAGCAGGCGTTATCTGTCAGTCCCACAAATCACAGCCAGGAGTTCAGAGTTTAAGTCTCCTTTCAAAATCGACTTTTGACTTTGATTCGTGAAGGCTGTTGATCACCAACAGACCCTGCTTCGGGGCTCCGGGGTTTCCATTTTCCAGTCTGTATCTTCCAGTTCCGGCCATAAACATTTGCGAGTTACATTTAAATCAGGCCACTGGCTGTCACCCGTGAGGACAGCCCCCTCCCCCCACTCCACCCCCCCACACCCCTGCCCTCCCAGCACATCAAATATGACAGGACATTTTATAATCCACTGAGGGAGGGATCGCAGCACAGCGGTTATGGCTGACAGTGAGAACTTTCTAAAACCCCAAGTCTGCTCTATTACTGATACTTTTAATGGCAAAGGAGCCAGGAGAGGAGACAGAGGGACACCTGGTTAAATGCTCACACGGTAACGACCGCCTCTGACCCCTTCCGCTAAAGGTCCTGCAGAAGCTCCTGTGTGGATCCCCCTGTTTAACAAATACTAGAGCCCCCACCTGTACAGGAGGGTCATCACGGCTGCTCCGTTAGAGACCAGAGTCCTGGAGAGGCGACACTCCCCCGTGTGAATGAGATGCCTGTGTAACTGAGGACAAGCCCGCATCCAATCCCAGACAAGGGGCAGACACACACGGGTGTCAAACCAAACCACGTTGTTAATTAGTTATGTTTGTTGCTGGTGGTGTTTTCATCTCAAAGTTCGATTTATTAGGGTATAATTTATGCAATAACTCATCTGCTTTTGTGACAGCTCTCCGAATTTTGACCACACCATACAGCCGTGTCATCACCTCCCCCATCAAGATACAGAACATTTCATTCATTCCAGAAAGTTCCGTATGCCCTTTGTAAAGTCAATCTTCCCTGGCCCCCATGCAATCCCTGGTCTGTCTTCTGACCCATTTCAGCCATCCCCAGCACATCATGGGCCCTTCAGAGTCATATAGAATGTACCTTTTGGAGCCTGGCTTCTTTCACAAAACATAACGCGTGTGACATTTATTCAAGTAACGGTGTTTGTTCCCTGTTTCCGTTGAGGAGTATTCCACTGATAGATCCGCTCATCCATCCGTTAGCTCGTCCAAGGGAGATTTAGTTCTTCCCAGTTTGGGGCAGTTACGGCTAAAGCTGTTAGAGAGGCCAGCCGGCAGGTCTTTGTGCGACCCGAGGTTTTCACTTCTCTTGGGTAACTGCCTGGGAGTGGAACTGGTGGCCTCCACGGCAAGCAGATCCCGGACCTGGCGGGGAAACCACCTCCCCGTGTTCCGGGGTGGCTGCGGCACTCTACATTTCCACCTGGAGCTCTGCCTCCTTCGTGGGGACTCGTGACTATCTGGTGTGGTCTTGTGCGGGTTTCAGCCGTCATAAGAGGCACCAAGTGGTATGCCACTGTGTCTTTCTTTTAACTTTGGATTTTGAAATAATTTTAGACTCCGGGAGAAGCTGCAGACAGGCGAGTTCCCGTGCGTCCCTCATCAAGCCCCCCCATCTTACGTGACTGCAATACACTTACCAGCAGGGGGAACCGGACATGGCCACCGTGCTATGAGCTCAGCTGCAGACCTTTCCCAGGTCTCATTTGTGTTTAGTTGTCAGTGGTTATGGGCTGTTTCTGTTTGCATACGGTTCTGTAATATTTTGTCACAGGGATGGGTTCCTATAACCACTACCACAATCAGGATAGAAATCTGTTCCTTCAAGGCTCGCATTTTGTAAAGACCTTGTTGGGGCGCCTCATGGCTCAGTCGGTTGAGCGTCTGACTTCGGCTCAGGTCATGATCTCACGGTTCGTGAGTGCGAGCCCTGCGTCAGACCTGCTGCTGTCAGCCTGTCAGCGCAGAGCCACCTTCAGATCCTCTGTCCCCTTCCGTCTGCCCCTCCCCTGCTGGTGCTCTCCCACTGAATGAATGAATGAATGAATGAATGAATAAGAAAAGACCCTTTTGGTTTTCTTACCATTGTCTGCTGGAAGGGCTCTGGTAAATGACGAGGACTCTTTTTGACCTTTCTCTTGACCAAATTAAAAGTCAGCTATCTATTCTCAGGCAGCTGTGTGCTGTTGATGGAGAAGTTCATGTTTCGGATGTGTGTCTGTCCTGTCCCTTCTGTACGATATGCCAAGCCCAGGGTGGGCGATACGGATCCAACGGTCAAGAGGACAGCAACAGCTCCCGCCTCTAAGACAACTCAGAGCAGGGAGATACTGTCGTGCACGCACAACTGCAAACTGTGACCAGTACCATCCACGAACCAAAAGTCAAGAGGACACTGAAAATTCAAACGCCATCTGGTTTTAGACTGGCCCGTCTAATGGGCCGTCTATGCTCCTCCTCAGACGCCGTATTTGAGGCCTCGCCGCACGAGCCGGGCATCTGAGTACCTGACCCTGAGCACTGAGTAAGCAAACAGCCCGGCCTCCGGGGCTCAGGACTGCCCACCTTCTCCTTAGGTCGGAGCGCGGCCCAGAAGATACAGAACCGGCAACCGCCCGCGGGATGTCACCAGAGAGATACCTACAGCCTCCAAAACTTCTTTCCAACCACCTGCCACAGAGTCAGATTCCACCAGGACAGGGCCTGTAGTTACAGAGGTGTGAGCTGCTGTGGACGAGGCACGATGAAATCCCACCGGGAAGGGGCGCGTAGTGACCCCCCGGCCACTGGCCTGCGGCTGGCAGGGGCGGGGGGAGAGGGGGAGCCCAAGCGGACGCGTCCGTCAGGGCAGAGCTGCTCCCTCCCGCCTGAATCCTCCGCTAGCCTGCTCCCGCTTTTGTCGGAAGGCACCTCTAATGCTGGGATCCCGCGTTTCGCCCCCGCTTCTATGCCAAGAGCCCCAACGGTCTCTTGTCCGCACCTCCCAGTGTCTGCACCCCGGCTCTCTGCACACAGTAGGTGGTCAGTAAACGCTGTGTGAATATTTAAGGCACAGCTCTCAGAGGACGGTGTGCACGGGCGGGATCTGGGCGCCTGGACGGACACAGCGGGGTCTCACCGGAAAGACCGATCCGAGGCGTGAGGCAGCTGGTCGACTTCCAGAACCCCACCGCACAGGAGCTAAATATAGCAGCAGGATGCCGGCTGGTCTGAGGACGGGGTCAGGACAGAGGGCAGAAGGAGAGCTTGGCACTGGACCGGCCTGGCACCTGCCGGGAAAACCGCAGCTAGAATTGGGGGGGAGGCGGGGGTCAGGCCCCGTGTCCACGACTTCGTTTCTGAGGACGTTTGACCGGGAGTCCAAAAAGAAGCGAGCCCTCGCCACAGAGGCCATGGACGCCGGGCTAGGAGATCGTAAGAGATGAGAGACAGAAAACAGCTCACTCGCTGACCATTCCTCTGCCTCCTTCCAGACAGACCCTAACCTTTCCTCAACCACCGTCACATACTGTTCCCAAAGCAGCCCGGGAGCCCCCTGTGCGGGCAGCGAGGACCGTGGTGTGAAGGCTGGCCACCACCCTGACCCGGCGCCCAGGCCAGCTCCGAGGGCAGCCCCCCCAAGCCCGCTGAACCGCTGGGGAGAGACCAAGACCCCGCTCTTGGCCTTGAACCGGTCCGGCGTCTGACACATAGACCTTGTTCACGTTTCCTGATTAATGTAGAGACTCCCAAACCGAAATGCGAATTGTGTTGCAATCATAATTGTGTTGCAATTACTTGAAAGTATCAGAAAAGTACTCCAGCCCTTGTTTTCAAAACCACAAGCTGTTGCAATAAAATACCACATGGCTTTTGACCACGGCTTTCTCTTAACCCGCACCTTGTTGACCCTCGCCACCGATCAGCAGGCCAGGGTGACGGTGGTCACGGCCGTTGACTCCCTGAAAGGAAGAGGGGAGGACACACTTTGCTTCTGGAAGAGCCAGTCAAACCCTTGTGGAAGACGGCTGGCGGGGAGCGGAGCGCCCCCGGGGAATAACGGTCTCAAACATGTTCCGACACCAACAGGGACACGCTTCCACTGGTTTCGCTTACACTTTTCCTGTCGCGCGCACATACGGGTGACAAATGCTACCATCGCGATGCTGGTCACTAAAAACACCAAGCCACCCGATGCAAGGTGCCTGCCGGTCTCGGGTCCAGCAAGTTCAAATCCGGCCAAAGCGCTCTCGCCCCCTCTGTTTTCACCAAGGGCTCCACCGAGAAGGACCCCACGTGCTGGTAACACGGTCTGCCACGAGGCAGAGCAGAAACCAGCAAGTGCCAGGTGGTTTTCAGCGGCCTCCGGGAGACACAGCAAGCAAGTAAAAGCACCCTTCTTGGCTCCAGTGCAGAAAGGTCGGCACTGACGTGACCCTCTGGCCCCCGAAGCACCCCTGCTGGTACGGCTCCCAAACAAGTGCTCCTGCCCCCGACAGGTGCTCCGGGCCGTAAAGTGACCTCCGGCGCTGCCTCTCCACCACCCCCAGCCCGAAACTCCCCTTCCCAGCCGGTTCGTTTAGGGGCCAGACACGAAGGTGTGGAAGACACAGGAGCCGCTCCCACCGTCGGGCCGGAATTTTGGTTCAGGACTATACGTTACGATGTTAAAGTGTCTCCCAGGCTGTCACTCAGCCACAACGTTTTACCAGAATTGATTTAAAGAGGATAGCTCTAAGAATGCATTAAACACAGTCATCAATTCCTGACATTGATAGTGAGCCATGTTAAGCTCAAAACTAAGCCACGTAAGCCCCAACTGTTCTACTGCACTTATATACATTTTTTTTAAGAGAGAGAGCAAGCGAGCACGTGAACGGGGGAAGGGCAGAGAGAGAGAATCCCAAGCAGGCTCCACACTCAGCGCAGAGCCTGCCACGGGGCTCGATCCCACGACCCTGGCATCATGACCTGGGCCGAAATCAAGAGTCAGACGCTCGACCGACTGAGCCCCCCAGGTGTCCCTATACACATCTTTTATAAATATAAGCTTCTTAGCACGAATATTCCTAAGTGCTCTCTCACATCGCAAACTGGACCTAGGTCATTCTTCAGCCACGGGGTGCTGCCCCGGATCAGCAGGGAGTGTGGACAAAGTGACCCGGAGGGAATGTCACGCCCGCTGTATATTCAAACCCACAAAGGGCAACTAGGAATCAAAGCCGGTCTGAATCTCATCTCAATTCCATCTTCCCTCCTACCCAAGGAAAGGAAGCTTATTGTTAAGTTCCAAAGACCCAAACATCAGAAAGACATCGCCTGTGAGCACCACACAAAAGATACCTTACATAATTTCTCGACAAATGCTAAAAATGCGATTCATGGCAATTCAGGGACATGGCCTCTGCCTACATCCCATCGTGTTCCGTCACAGGTATTTCTAAGCGACGCCGTCCAAATGAAATGCCCGTTTTTCCTGGCAAGGAGAAGGGAAACCAACATTCCGGAGACTACCTACCACGTGCATCAGACTCTGACATAATAAGAATCTGAACGCTATGTGCCCCTTAAGACCATTCGCCCTTTCTTACTTCATAACAGAACCCCCACTTGGTTAACTGGATTCCAGCATTCGAACGCCAGTCTCGTGCAGCTGGCTGTGGCCAGGGGGCTGCATTCTAACGTGGCAGACCCCAGGGTGGGTCTGGGGGTCCCTGGGAGATCTGCACCCTTGTAAGTAATCCGTGAGGCCAAAACTATTTTCATAGTGACAATAAAATGTAAATATTTTAAACTTAAATTGAAATTGATTTCATGGTGGCTTAAAATACCACAGATTATTTTACAGTTCTGGAGGTCACGAGTCTAAAACTGAGTCAGTCGTGTGGGGGTCAGAATGAAGGTATGGCAGGACTGAGCTCCTTCTGAAGCGCTAGGGGGGGACAACGTGTGCCTGGCCTTTTCCGGAGGCCGCCTGCGCCCCTCCCTTCCAGCAAGGACATCATTTCCATCTCTCCTGTCATCTCGTAATTCCTTCTCTGGCTCTCACCCTCCTGTTGCCTTCTTGTAAGGACCCCTGTGATTGCACAGGGCCCACTGGATAATCCCGAAGACCCTCATCTCAAGATCCCGATCTTAACCATACCGGCAGTCTCTTTTGCCATATAGTGTGATATAGTCACGAGTTCTCAGTATTAGGATGGGGACATCTTTGGGGGCCATCTTTCTGCCAACTGTAAAATGCTAGATATAGGGGTGGCTCAGTCGGCTAGGTGTCCGACTTCGGCTCAGGTCATGATCTCGCGGTTAGTGGGTTCGAGCCCCGTGTCAGGCTCTGTGCTGACAGCTCGGAGCCTGGAGCCTGCTTTGGATTCTGTGTCTCCCTCTCTCTCTGCCCCTCCCCCCGTATGCTCTGTCTCCCTGTCTCTCAAAAATAAACAAATGTAAAAAGAAAAAAATGCTAGATATAAACCCACACAAGCAGAGCTCTGTGGGGTCCTCAATAATATTTAAGATAAGAAAGGATTTCTTAAGAGCAAAACTTTTGGGAACTACTGCTCTAGCATGTGAACAGACTAATTATTAGGTGGGAAAATAAAACCCAGAAGAGCTACGTGATTAACCAGTCGTACAGACCGTGAAGAGAACTTCACCCTGAACTCAGGTTGTCTAGCTACCGATGAACCCGGTACAGTTCCCACTATGTCATACTGCCAACCCCTGAACACCCTGACTGAGAAAAAGGCAAATGAAAATTATTCTGTGGGCATTTCCGTAGGCATCAAACAAAGGGTCTGATGACAAGCACTCAGGTGCGAATCTGCTGAGCAGGAGAGAGCACAAGTTAGAGAAGGAGGTACTTAAAATAATCCTGCTTTTCAAAACCGTATTTAGAAACAGACACGTTCGCTACCTCATGTGGGAAAGGAGGAAAATGTTACAAATGGCCAGTGTCCTGGTGCTGAGTCAGAGAGACGAGAAGCCAGCCATCCCTGGACGAGAGAAGCTCAGTCAGGACCGAGGTCAGGAGACCCAGGGCACATGCAGCAAACCCAACGGGGCCTGCTGACCAGACTCAGACCTACGGTCACTCGTCTTGATAATGGCTGCCAAGCCCCGTTTTTAACACCCTAACTATAAGGGACATGAGAAAGCCCGCCTGCTTGGGCTGTCTGTCAGCATCATTTTGATAGGACCAGAATCACGACTTTGCAGCAAGAAACTGCATTCGAGTGAACTATGTTAAACTTATGCTGACGAGCGGTGCCTGGGTGGCTCAGTCAGTTGAGTGTCCCACTTTGGCTCAGATCACGATCTCGCAGTTTGCAGGTTTGAGCCCTGCGTCTGGCTCTATGCTGACAGCTCAGAGCCTGGAGCCTGCTTCGGATTCTCTGTCTTCCTCTCTCTCTGCCCCTCCCCATCTTGTGCTCTCTCTCTCTCTGTCTCTCTCTCAAAAATAAATAAACATGAAAACCATTAAAAAAAAAATCATGTTAATGATCCAAATCTCGGCCTGCAAAGGGACACCTATTTGCAGAAAAAGAAGAGAAGGGGGTAGCTTGAAGGGCCAGTTACTGCTTTACGAAACGACTGACGGGGCACAGGAACAACAGAGCTGGGGGACGGCTGCAGTTAGACCCTTGTCCCCACGCTCAGGCAGTGTGTGCTCCAGGACAGCAGCTCCCCAGCCTGGGAGGCTGGCCAGGGCTTCCCCGGGAAGCAAGCTTCTCCAGTTCTTCTTCACCTCCTTCCTGGCTCCCCAGAGAAGCTTCTGGAGTGCTCGGCTAACCAAACCATTTGGAAAGCGAAAACCATCAGCAGTGCGTGAGCAGACAGCCAACCGTAACCCACGACATGAGGAGACAGAAGAAGTAACTGCTGTCCAAGGGAGGAGAAGCCACAGGATGATCAGATGCGTCTATTTTCCAAGTGAAAGTAGGGAGCCGGCAACAGGCAATCCTTCAGAGACTCTCTAGCCACAGAGCTCCGCATTTCCTGGGAAGGTTTTCTGTGCCTGCCTTTTCTATGATTACATTAGCGCTGCAAAAGTCCTGTCGTAACCTATGAAGCATAAAGATTCTGCACACTAGACACGCCTCACATATCACGTTCATCACAAAGCTATCTTTGTGATGAACATCACTTACCATCTGTTTTGAAATAAAACATGTTTTCATGTGCCAAAGCCCAAGGCAACTTAACATCTCATAGATCAAAAACTTCATGCTGGGGGTGCCTGGGTTGGCTCAGTCAGTTGGGTGCCCGACTTCGGCTCAGGTCATGATCTCACAGTTCGTGGGTTTGAGCCCCACGTCAGGCTCTGTGCTGACAGCTTGGAGCCTGGAGCCTGCCTCGGATTCTGTGTCTCCCTCTCTCTCTGCCCCTCCCCTGCTTGTGCTCTGTCTCTCTCTCAGAACTAAACATTAAAAAAACCAAAAAAATAAAAAAACAAAAACAAAAACAAAAACTTCATGCTGTTTCTAGGCCTATTAAAGGGGATGTACAACATAGGGACAGGCAGTTTGTGGACCGGATGCCTCTAACTCACAACAGTAAACACATGTGTTCTGCACACCGCCTGAGGAAGGAAGGCAACCACAGGCAGAGATCAACAGCTAAATCTTTTATACCTAGGATTCCGGATAAACAGAAAAATAGAGCAGAATCAAGGAGTACTGACAATACTTACGAGTTATTCCAAAAGTAGTGATTTGACTTTCTCAGGAAGTAAATATTAGTAGATTAATTAGAATTAGTAGATTAACTAAAAAAAAAAAAAAAAAAAAACAGGCACAAGTTTAAGGACATAGTACGTGATATGAATATAGATACAATTTAGCAAGCTTTCAAGAAGATTGCTACTGTGTTCTTTTCCCAGCTGTGGGTGAAATAAAATCATATACCAGGTAAAGTTCTAACTGTCTAAGAAAATTGGTAAAGGGCACATATAGAACATGAATTTTAAAATATCACTTGGGTACTGCAAATTTAGAAATTATGGTGGGCTAGGTGTTTGTAGGGCCCTTCTGCTATGCTATAATTAGATTCTGGATAAATTACCTTTTTAATGTCTATTTTTGAGAGAGAGAGAGAGAGAGAGAGAGAGAGAGAGAGAGAGAGAGAATGCAAGCAGGGGAGGGGCAGAGAGAGAGGGGAACAGAGGCTCTGAAGCAGGTTCTGAGCTGACGGCAGAGAGCCTGAAGATGGGCTCAAACTCCCAAACCGTGAGATCATGACCTGAGCTGAAGTCTGACGCTTAACTGACTGAGCCACCCGGGTGCTTAGATTATTTTAAAGAATACTTTTTAAAGTTTATTTATTTACTTTTGAGGGGGGCAGGGAATGGCAGAGAGAGAGGGAGAGATAGAATCCCAAACAGGCTCCGCTCTACCAGCACGGAACCCGACGTGGGGCTCAAACCCACAAACCACGAGATCATGACCTGAGCCAAAACCAACGGTCGGACACCCAGCCGACTGAGCCACCCTGGCGCCCCTAAGAATACTTTTTAATACACTGGCCAGCTCCAGGTAGAGAAACAAATACCAGGGAGATACGGCAGGGATGGTGCACAGAAACCTGAGCAAAGAAGAGAGGAGGAGCGACCCTGGAGGCCACGTGAATGCCAGCAACGGGATGGGGCATCTGGAACCTCAGCTTTCCGCAGAGTGGGACAACCCAACCTGGAACCGGGATTCCCAAAGGGAACAAAAGTGATCCTGACTCTGTAGCACCCTCCTGGCTCCTAGGACAGACAAACTCAAGTTTCAGGAAGTAAGACCTCAGGATTCTGACATATAATTGCCCAACAGATATTAGCACACAAAACTCACCATGGACTAGACAACAAGCCACAGAGTTACACTATCAAAGACTTCAGATACTGGCATTATCAAATGCAGAATATGAAACAACTCTGCTTGGTGTTGTTTAAAGACAGGAAAAATGGAGTAATAAAAAAAATGAGCCAGCAAAAAAGAGACCATCAAAATATATTCAGGCAGATCTGAAGCAGAAATGGAGCTTTTAAAAATGAAGAAATATAATCACTGAAATTAAAAACTCAAAGGCTGGGTTAAATAAAAGATTCAACACAGTTGAAGAGAAAATTACTGTACTGGAAGCTAAATCTTAAGAAATTAACTAGCATCAAACAGAAAAGGACAAGGAAGAAAATACCAATTACGAATTAAAAGACACGAAGAATAAAAAGAGCAGCTCTAACGTCTACTTATCAAAACCAGAAGGAGCAAACAGAGAGAGCGGGGGAGAAACCGTATTCAGGGCATTAATAGCTGGGAAATTCTCAGAGCCAACAAGTGGCATGAATCCACATACGGGACCCAGAGCAAACACCAAGAAGATAAAAGCCAGAAAGCCGCACACAAACACACTGCAGGGAAACCACAAGGCCCAGAGACGAATAAATGATCTCGAAATAGGCCAAGTCATTCACCAAAGAATGGCAGGTGGAAGATGAACAGCAGATCTCCTAACAGTAACGATGAAAGCCTTGGGACGACGGGCGGCAGGTTCACAAAGCTGTGAGGCCACAACCGTCAGCCGAGACTTGGGCGAGTGAAGGAAACACACTGTCACACAGCCCAAAGTCGAGAGACGCTGCCGCAGAGTGATCCTAAGGGAAGACAGCGCTGAAGAAGGTGTAGCTCCCCTGAGGAAAGGAACAGGATGGAAGAAGGGAAGGGAAGCAAGACATGGGAGACAGAGAAAGTTAAATATCATCTCCAAACGGCAACCACGGTCTGATGTGTATGGTGAAATGCAGAACTCTAATATGGAAAGGAACGCATGAGAACAGAAGACACTCTTTTCTAGGTGTCCTACGAGTTTTGTGCCGTTCTGAGAGGAGATGAAAACACCTTAACCGCTGATCGGCTCCAAAACTGTAATACATGCGCGATGTACTTCCAGGGAAATCACAGAAGAACGGGAACATGATGCGTCCCAAACCAGCAGAGAAAAAAACCATTGAATGAGAATGCAAATCAACAAAAACTTCAATCCAAAACAATAAATAAAGATTAGCAATGCAAATGAACCAAACACATATTAGACTATATTTCAAACAACAACAACAACACAACAAAACCAGAAACAGAAACAAAAGTACATTAACTATACAACAAAAGATTGAAAATTCTGTCTACATCAACATCACAAACTCTGTTCTCCAAAGGATACTAGAAAGAAAGATGCCCAACCTCACTACTGATCAGGAAAACGCAAATTAAGACCAGAATGGTATACTATCTCCTAACCCCTAGACTGGCAGCAAAATACAAAACTGTGGAAGGAAATGGAGCACCAGATAAAATGGGATGGATTCTTACAAGAAAAATTTTACTTGACCATAAAAAATAATTTACTACCATCACGTGCAGCAACAGAATCTTAACAACACAACTGAGTAAATGCAGCTTGCGGAATGCTACGTGCAACGGAGCGCTCTTACCCAGCCTTAAAACAAGCGACACTAACCAATACACTCTCTGCGGGTACGCACAGACATGGTAATTACGTCCCAGAGTGGAAATCAACTACCAACACGACGCACGTGGTTCCGTGCAGGTGACACTCACTCTTGGGAAAGACCTTCTCAACAAGAGAAATGGTGCGCGGGTCACGTCAGGCTGACGCTCTGAGTGGCGCTGCCCCAGGCTGTCCAGCTCCATGGGAGAGGGCACACCAGGGAAGCACAGTCTTCCAGGATAAAGAGCCTCAATCGAAACCAATTCCAGAATACAGGAAAAGGCCTGGCCCCAAATCGCTCCCTAGGCCCTCCACGCCCCGCCCCTGGAACCTTCCCTAATAATTTCCTCTACAATTAAACTATTGGTAGTTTTAGTTAAAGGTGAAAAATGGCTTAGACTCAAGTAGAGATTTTCCTTATGCCAGATGGCCCTTCTTCCTTTTCAATGTCCTCGATCATTACAATCATTACACAACTTCAGGTCTCACAGCGCCCTTTTCCGTCTACGATCCTCGTGCCCTCTCTTATACATTTCCACCACCCTGGCCCGTGCTGCTTTCCTGGGCCAAGGAGGGGGCTGACCTCTCGGATCCTTTTTCCCTCCTTCCCCAAACCAGGCTGGCCTTGCCCTGGCTGATTTCGAGCTGGGGACCTCGAAGGCCCGGATGACCCCTCCAAACACCCGAGCCACAAATACAATCTCAGGACAAAGCAGGAACAACTGTGGGGAACTTCAGATCCGTGACATGTTTGAAAGCGGACGGAAGGCTGAGTGACTTATGTGCTACCTTTCGTACACCCTCTGCTATGCTCTGGCTTCACTGATCCTGAAATCTAGAAGATCCACAGCTCTCCAGTCACTGGAGCTCTGCCTGCAACAATAAGGGCAGGAAATGAGAAAGGAGGTGACCAGAAGGAACCAAAAGGTCTGCTGGGGAAAGAAACTCCTTGTGCCATCAATCTCGACATTTAAAAGGAAAAGGGGCCACCCAAAGTAAGGAAAACCTCCACCAATCTCCAGTCTAAGCCGTTTCTCATCTTTAACCAAAACTATGAATAGCAATTGAATGTTTTTAGAAGAAATATTATTTACAAACACCTTTTGCATGCATTTCCTCATTTGCGCCATAAGATTTTGAGAATAGGCAAATATTATTCTATTTTAAGTTTGTTTATTTATTTTGAGAGAGCAAGCACAGTGGGGAAGGCCAGAGAGAGAGAGAGGGAGAGGGAGAGAGAGAGCATCCCAAGCAGGCTCCAAACTGTCAGAGCAGAGCCTAACGTGGGCCTTGATCCCATAAACCATGATGTCATGACCTGAGCTGAAACCAAGTGTCAGACGCTTAACCGACTGGGCCACCCAGGCGCCCCGACAAGTATTATTTTAAATGCAGCAACTGATGCTCCCATGACCGTTCCTGAACCACCTCTATGACTCCTCACTCCAACCCTCTTCTGCGACACCAGATAATAGGATGGGGGAGGGGCAGAGTCGGCTGGGGGGGGGGGCGGGGACAAACGTAGTATTCTTTCTCCTTGCACTGCATAGGCTTTCTCACCCAACAGACACAGAAATGGCTTTGCCTACTGGGTGACAGAGTGACTGCCATAGGATTCAATGCTTATTTCCCGTGGACAACTCGAAAGGTAGAAAATCCACACCAACATAGTTAAGAGATGCATGCATCTTGTTCCCGAGTTATCTTTTAAGTCATGGATGGCTATACCTGCTGGGCTTCTTTTCACTTTTTTAACTTTTTATTTGGAAATAATTTCAAGCTCACAGAAAAATTCTGGAATAGTTAACAGCACAAAGAACACCACGTATGCTTTACGTCAGATTCACCTACCGCTAACGTTTCTCCCGTGTCCCTCGTCACTCACCCTCCACAGACTCACACGCTCACTCAACGCTGTTTCCTCTGAGCCACCTGGAGAGAGGTGCCATGATCTTGACGCTTTACCTCGAAACGCTTCAGAATCTCCTTAAGAATGGGGATGGTCCGATAAAACCATAATGTTATCGCTCTCAGCAAATTTAAATATGGACACGCTACCTTAACCTACCGCCATATTCCATTAACCCCATAATGGTGCTTTATGGCGTTTCTTTTCCCTCCAGTTCAGGATCCAGCCCAGGGTCAAGTACAGCATTTAGCCGCCATTATTCTGAAACACACGGCTTGCTTTTGTCTTTTATGGCATTCACAGTTTGGGAGAATAGAGTCCTCCACACGTTTCATATTAACAAGGCGCTTCCACATGGACTTGTCTGCCATGTCCCCGTGATTCAATCCCGGTCATGCACGATCAGCCAGGAACCACAGAGGTGATGTCTTCTCCTCCAGGTGTCGCACCTGATGGCACACGAGGCCCACCCGCCCCTCCTTGGCATTATTCATTCTGGTCACCCAGGCAGAGTGTGGCCCAATTTCTCCAGTAAAAAATTATTTTTTCTCTTGAAACTAGTAAGTGAGGAGATCCTCTAAGACCATGGAAATAGCTTGTCCCTCATCAAAATCTGCCCCTGGGTCTCCATCCGCGGCTGACCCGGGCCTGGTGTGAACTTCACTAAAATGGCGGCAACTCGCTGCATCTTCCAACCCCAGCGCCCTGCACATGACCCTCCGTTACTCAGCAGCCCACGCTGCTTGCTCGTCTGCTTGTCCACGTGTGGTCGGTGCGCACACACGAAGTTCTACATTTTCGATACTAATCCACCCTTTTTATCGCGCAGGTTGTAACTTGCCACCGTACGCGACTGTCCTGGCGCTCGGCCACCGGGCACCCCTCTATCTCAGCTCCTTCCTCTTCGCAGCGTGGCCCTCCCCGTTTTTTCTTACACTCTTCACTTTCGTTCCCTTACTTTATGACACTAAAGGAGCGGGCCCTGGGCTCATCTTGTGCTTGCCCTGTCTCCGCTCTGCCTGCAGCCGCTGCCAAGGGTCCCGGCCCGTCGGGCGAGGCGGGCGCAGGCACCATTCGCACTGACCGTTCCCCGAGTCCACACGAGCCACGCGTCCGCCTCTCTGCGGGCTTCTAAGTCATCCGCGTTGGCCCAGAGGGCAGCCGACTTACTGGCAGACCCTCCGGCTCCCAGGGGGCCGGGCCGAGACGGGTCCGTTGGAGCCACGTCCTTAGCCCTTGCGTGTGGCTCCTCGTCTGGATCTGTGTCTTCCTGCTGTGTCACCAGAGTCACTAAGGCACCCGGCGAGGCTCTCCACCCCGGCCGGGCCAGAACCCTCCACTTCCCTCAGTACTGCAGAAGTCCACGGGGACTCAGTGCTAAGTACTTCGTATGGCCACCTGCTCCCCGCCTGGCGGTGCCTGCTCTCTGCGGGGTCTCACCCTGCCCGAAGGTACACCCCAGCCTCTGGGCGCCTCCACGGCGCCCCCTCCAGTGCCGGGCCGTGTACATTCCAGCTTCAGCAGCAGCCCCGACGCTGCAAGCCCCCCACACCGTGCCAGGGCCGCACCACCATTGGGGGCTCTCAGGTAGACACCAGGGGAAACAGGGGTCCTCACTCCTCTCAGGGACCACAGGGCTGGCTGCCACTGTCCAGTGGCGGGTGACAACTGCCTTGTGCGGTCCGCTTTTCCAGGCTCCAGGACCCAGCACTCCTTTCCCTCTTTACGGCCTCAACGTTCAGCGATGCTTCAGGAGCGCGGGCTGCTCTACGGAAGGGTGAAGAATCGAGACACTTTGAGCATACAGTAAACGCTCTTTATTTAAACATTTCGAAGAAACTCTAATCCTTCTCACAATCCGTTTCTTAGAAGCGCACATGTTTACTTTCCCTGCAAGGCCGAGGCAACCGAGAGGCTGACAGCCGGGCATCTCGTCAGCAAGATGACGGAGAAGTGTCTCTATCCCATCCGGGAGGTGACCATCTCTTCAGATGGCCGGCTGCCCTTCACTCGGACGGGCACGTGCGCTGGTCTGCACGACCCCTGTTCTGGTGGCCTAAGGAAACCATCCAGACCACCAGACCGCCAGACTGCCCTTCATCTTCCTCGTTTACGTGCGTGTGCCCAGGGGTGGGGAGGAGACTCCTCTCGGAGGAAATCATGTTCTGACACACTTACGTTCCCCCTTGTAACCACGGGTGAACAGATCATGAGAAAAACCTAGCTGGAGAGACAAAATAAAAGAGAACTCTGCAACCCCACATGCAAAGTTCATCAAAAGGAAATCAGCAAGGAAGAGTAGCATCTTCAGCACCAACCGGAGAAAAGAGGACTTGCCGTCACGGGAAAATGGAGACGGGCCCTTCCCCGCACGAGCCAGGAGTTCGGTGCCCAGGGCACGCAGGTGCACACATAGCGCTCCAAAGCGTGCCAGGTGGGAAAGCGGGACGCCCTCTACTTCTCGAGCAGGTGTTCTCCTTACTAGAAATCCACACCGCAGCCCAGCCAACTCATTTTCTCAAAACGAATATGCGCGCCAAAGCCTGGCGAGCCCCTCTCCTTTCCCTGGCTCCACGCCGCCCCGCCCCGGCGTCCCTTGTCCTTGCACCATCCAGGCAGCCCCATCCCGCCACGACTCTCAAATCTGCATTCTGTCTCCTCCGGTCAGGAGGTGCCCAGCACCCCATCAAGTGCCAATTCTCTGCGACCCCCAGTCCCCAGGAGCGGGATCAGAGCCCCCGGGGTCTCCACCATCTGTGCCCTGCCTGGCTTTCCACTGCATGTCCCAACGCCCTTCACCCATCACAGACACCCCACAGACATCCCCCTTCGGAGACACCCTTCCCTCCCTCTCAGGAGGCCTGAGACAACCTTGGGGAATTTTTCAAGATCCCCACTCGAAGCCAGGTTAGTGCCCTAAACTCACTATTCTCACGGCGTCTGTGCCCACTTGTACTGAGCGGTTACTACGTGCTAAGCTTTGGGCACCTAACATGCGTCACGTCCCTGGGTGCCCACACTAGGTCCGCAACGCGGACGCTGCGAGCGGTCCCTCCTCAGATGAACCTACATGCATGGTGGCCCAGCAGTGGCCCGAATGCCACACTGCTGGCAAGTGGGAGACCCGAAGAGCTCAGAGGCTCACCATCACCAGCAGCGAATAACATATGTAATGGAGAAACGAACAGTGTGACTGGTGTTTCTGGGGAAAGGCCCACAATGACAAGAGAGGGTGACCCCGTGACACTAGATGGGAGAATGTCCCCGGAACTCCTGAGAGGACAGCTCGCCATGAGGGTGCTCACAGACTAACGTCCTAACAAAGACCGAAATATTTCCTCAAGACGGGGTCACAAGCAATTTCTATAAACCAAGAATAGACACATGGCTCAGCAAGAAAGGTTGAAAAGCAGTGGGGGAAGTAGCGAAGGTTGTCTCACTAGGGACAAAAAAAAATGGCATGTTGGCTCAAAGACGAACAGGACCTCTCAGGGAAGAATCGGGAATTCTGTATAATTAAATCAACCCCCTTCTCAGGAACTTCTCACACTGTAGAACCAACAGGCTCTTCCCTACAAACGGCCCCCAAGCGAGGATTAGAGAGGAGGCAAAAGTCCTGTCGTGCGCCATCGGGCCCCCATGTCACTGACCCCGTGTCCCCTTCTGGCCTCAGACATGGACCTGCGCTAAGGGAGGAGGCGTGAACAGGAACGCCGAGGACAGTCCCACGAAGAGTAAGTCAGGAAGGATGACCATTTCGGGACAGCCCGTCGCCTCACCAGGCTACCCTTCCTGGTGCTGCAGACCTTGACTTTGCCATCATAAGTATCGGCCGGGGTCAAAGACATCTAAGGGCTTACACGTCTGGGGAAAAATTTTTCTTTTATGGAGAAGGATCAAAGGAGAAGTGTAAAGCTCCCTGACACCTAACCCAAGTGCAAAACCCACAGGGAAAGTTTAACCTAGGGACGAGGAAGCGGGGAAGATGCCACCATTTGACATCATTTTAAGTGTTAGCCCGCTAAGAGCGACGGACGGCCATTCTTCCATTCCCACCAGACTGAGAGAAAAAACAGTCTTAACCTGAAGGATGAGAATTTGGGCTTCCGTATGAAGATTTTCCCAAAAGCAAGAATTTGTAACTACGAAGATGGAGTCTGCATACCCACCACATGACTGGTCTTCAACTAACAATACGTGGGGCTCCCATACTGGAGTTCAAGTAGGACAGGTGTTCACGATTCCGCCTCAAGGAAGCTGTGGTAATACAGACCACACGCTGTTCACTGCGTGCTTCCCTAAAACGAAGTCACCCAGAGAGACCTGAGGGGGAAGCCCAGCTCTGCCAGGGTGTAGGATTCCCACCCCGTGTCCCATTCTGAAGTCCAACTCCTTCACTACAGGGATTACATTAAAATGCACGAACACTCGGTATCCATAAAATGGGGCAGCACCTGCCTCGTTGAGTCTCCTGGAAGGATTCGAGAAGCTACTCGCACAATATTTAGCCTGCGCTGAATTGAAGCAAGCACTTGATTCTACGAGAGCCAACACGGTTTATGTCAACAAAAGAAAACCGGCCGTGCGTCCAGCCATTCAGCCCACCCATACCAGCCACTCCCTCCACAGACCTTCCCAGAGTATCTGTCACGTGTGGAACACTGGGGCGGGCCCACAGCTATACTCCACATCTCATCACTGGCCGCACACACTTGCAGAGTACTCAAGATGGGCCAATCACCATCCTAAGCACCAAGTACACACGTGTGTGCACATGTGTGTGTGTGTGTGCTCTTTCCTTAAAATTTTTATTTAATGTTTATTACTGAGAGAGAGAGAGAGAGAGAGAGAGAGAGAGAGACAATGAATGGGGGAAGGACAGAGAGAGAGGGAGACACAGAATCCAAAGCAGGCTCCAGGCCCCGAGCTGTCAGCACAGAGCCCGACGCAGGGCTTGAACTCACGGACCTCGAGATCATGACCTAAGCCGAAGTCGGATGCCCAACAGACTGAGCCACCCAGGCACCCCGTGTGTACTCTTTCAATCCCCACAGTGACCCTTTAGCGTAAGTAGTATTTATTATCCCCTTTAGCTACACAACGCTGCATCTAAGTACAGGGAACCAGACTGGGGGCGGCCCACAAGGCCCTTGTGCACACGCCAGAGGGAAAGAGGCAGGCTGAGCCCCTGGGCCCCAATCACACAGACCTCCAGTGCGGCTGTTGACAAGTGACCTGACCAGCATCGTCCTTGTCAGGATTAAATGAGGTGACTTACGGACAGACCTTCGTCCCAGTGCCCGCCACCCAAGACTATACCTATAAAACAATAATAAAAATAATAGGTAAACAGACGGGGGCACCTGGCCGGCTCAGTCAGGAGAGCACACGAGTCCTGACCTCAGGGTTGTGAGTTCGAGCCCCACACCGGGTATCGAGATGACGTAGTTAAAAACTTAAAAAATAGGCAAGTAAAGAAATAAATAAAAAAAATTGCAGCTGCTATTAGAGTTTTCCATCAAGACTCATCAGTCCTCAGGCAGATGAGCAAACACCAACAAGCAGACGGCATCAGTCTAGAGACCAAGAAGAATGCGATCGGAGGGATTTAAACCACATTTAGGATTCATTAAAATATCAGTAAGCACAACCCGCAATTAAGAATTACAAATGTGTGTTTCCAAACGCTGAGGAATGGTTAAGAGTGAGAGTAGCTGTCATGTGCGGGGGGCCTGCTCTGCTCTTGGTCCTGTGACAGGCCCTTTACGGAGGCTCCTCAATCTTCAAAACCACTCGGAGGCTCCTCGAGTGACCCCGACTCCGCGGGTGAGGATTCTGAGCCGCTAAGGGGTACAGAGAGGGGCGCACGTCACCCGACCAATAAAAAGCACAGACTGTTGCTTCAAAGTGAGTCCCCAGTGAGGCGAGCAGGGACATAACCTCGGGGTCAGACACGGCCGTCCCGCAAAGCACCTCCCCGACGCCAACCGGGACTTCACATGGCGACACGTGGCGCAACCTAGGTCTCACGCCAACGGCCCGCTCTGGGCTCTGGAGACGCCCGGACCACCAGAAGGGCATGACACGTCCCATCAAAGTGACGTGCTCCATACACACGTCATCCGGCCGTCTAGTTTAGTCAAAATGTCTCTTGGAACACGGTCGGAGGGGGGTCGTTTGCAACTAGCTACGGTTATCCCAAAGCGACTGGACGTCCACACCACGGGCTCCAGAGCTGGGACGCTGGTGACGTCAAGGGCGCACCACAAAGCACGGGTGTGGTGACAGTGGGTGCGGAAGGAGAAGGGAACCCAGAGCAACTCTCCTAGTTTACTTACAGCGGAGCACCGTCGTGACAAACAGCCCCGTCTATGACTGTCCCGCTTTCTTACTGATGGTTTCCATGTGTCACCTGAGGTCACGGAAAACAAAGGACAGCAAGAGAGTTCACCGTGTAAATTCTAGGACCCGAGTGTGCTTCCAACAGTCTACTGCCCAACACGGACCCCGCCCCTGAGACGAGAGTCCACGCTTCGGCCACCACCGAGTCCGAGGTACCACACGAGGGTGCCACAGGCCTCCAGAAGGTGCGGCCGCCTGTCCCCGCCCGGCACCGCGCAGGCCTGCAGAGGAGGGGCGGGCGGGGCTGCCCCAGGGAGCGTGGCTGCATTCCGGAGCCACACGGCTCTCAGAAACGTGACAGGGAAACGTGTGACCCTCCATCGCTTTTCAGAGTTCACGGGAAACAAACACATATCTCACTTTGGGGACAAAAAAACGCCTCCCATCCTTTTTGACCATCCAAGCTATCGGCCCATATCCTGAAATCCTTCCTGGCCTGCAACACGTCTTCTAATCTGCCCTTTCGGAGACACGGATCACGTGCGAGGCGCACTGGCAGACTTGTGGGGACGCAGCCGACGAGGGGGGCCAGGCGGGGCCACTCACGGCCTCACTGGACACGCGGCCGTGCAGCACAAGGCCTGCTTTCGGCCGAGCAGAAGCAGGGGCAGCCGGGCACCGGGGCGGGGGGCCCTGACGCAGCCCCTCTCTTGCCCAGGCCCCGGGCCATTTGCTCGCCCAGGCCCAGGCTCATTCCTTTCTCGCAAGTAAACAGCGGCCCAGGCCATCGACACGCTCCGTGCCTCAGACAGCCAGCAAGCTCCTCGGTCACCACCCTGCCCCGCGGAACACCGCACGGCGTCTGAGCCGTGGCACAATTCTCCAGGCCTGGTGTTTGCTTCGAGACCCCCGGGCTCCTTCCGGCCGATTGAAACTGCATGTAATTCTCCGCCCAGAAGTCTTCAAGAGACAAGGCAAAGGAATGAATGACGCTCTCATTAGATGTTCATTTATTAAGGTATTCCAGTGCTCTCCGTTATCCAAGCAGGACGCAGGTGCACTTGGAAGGAACAGGCACAGATGTAAAGTCACAACATTTAAAAAAAAGAAGTTGAGGGGAGCCTGGGTGGCTCAGTCGGTTAAGCTCCCGACTCAGGTCATGATCTCGCGGTTTGTGAGCTGGTGCCCCGTCCAGCTTCGGCTCGGGTCATGATCTCACAGCTCGTGAGTTCAAGCCCCACGTCGGGCTCTCTGCTGACAGCTCGGAGCCTGGAGCCTGCTTCGGAGTCTGTGTCTCCCTCTCTCTCCGCCCCTCCCCACTCATGCTCTGTCTTAAAAATTTTTTTGAAACAAAAACATTAAAAAAATTTTTTTAAAAAAGAAGTTGATTTTCCAACCACAAGATCATGCTGTTGTTGTGCTTGAATATTACAAGTTTGAAATCTCTGATGGCCAAGAGCTAAACAGAAAATGGGGCGGGCCACATAACTCTGATCAAAGGAGAACAGAAGAGGGCTTTTCCCCCTAAGAACTGAGAAACAGAATCCTCTGTTTTGTTTTTTAAACAACGGCTTGTACAATACACATAGAAACACTGTCATGGGGTTTCTTACATCTTTGTTAAATAAAAGCTGCAAACGTAACATTAAAGTGTGTCTCCGAGATGGCGCTCACGGAGGCACTGGTAATACAGGGGAAAATGCCTTTTCTTTCCATCAAGTTTAAAAGCATCAAGTAAGAGGATGAGAACACACTGCTTGTGCTGTAGGGCTTGGTCCCCAAAACAAGACCTTCCAGCAAAAACCATCTGAATGTGCTCTTTGACACAAAATCCCAGAAATAACTGAAACGACAGGTGTTCCAAAATCTCCACAACGATTCCACTGCTCCGAGAGCCCCGACCCCACTTGGCTGCAGCAGGCGCAGGTTGAACGTCAGCCCTGCCACCCGTGGACCCGTTGGTCACTCATCAACGAACATCCCTGGTCCCCCACCTACCCGGAAGGGGAACAGCCGCCCCTGAAGTGTGCGCGTGACGTGATTTCGTATTTTAAAACGCATGTGCACGGGCTACCGGTTTATACCTTCAGCTCCTTTCTCGGTTTTTGTTCCCTTAATAGTAACAAGGTATTCTGTTTGTTTGGGGAAAGTGCCACGCTTTGTGTATCTGCTTATCCTTATAAACTCCCTTATCCTCGTATCCCTAGCCAATCCCAGTCGTCACAGAGAAACTTAGAAGCCTACGGCACGAAATGCCATTGTGGTCGTCCGGAGGCACTCAGTGCGGGATGCTCAATAAAAATGGGACAAGAGTCTGGCAGACCAGCATCCCCAAGATGCCACTTCCACAGGGCTATCAGCTGGATGGCTACTGAGGCAGGGGTAAGGGTCAGCCACCACGCCGTGCACGGGGCAGGCCTTCCCAAATCCCTGCAACGGCGTTCAAACTAGGTCCGCGAGCTGCCAAGCTCCCGATGTGCTTATCTCACCAGCTGCCCCACAAGGGAGCTGCTGGGATCCACTCGTCCCTGCCCAAGGATCTGACTTCTTTCTCTTGTGTGCTGCTGCTGGACTGTGGGAGACCAGAAAGAGTCACCCCACTTCTGCCTCTTCGGCATAGGGGCCACAGTGAGCCAATTATTCTGAGACCCAGTAGACACGGAAGCAGCTCAGACAACAGGGGAGAAGCTACCGCTTTGCGAGGGAAGTTTACAGTCACAAGAGAAACCTCCATTCACGAGGGCGTTCCTCTCGGTACCAGGAAGAGAAGGCTGAAGAGAGGAAAAGAGGAGTCGAGAAAGACTCTTCCTGACCGAGAAGCAACCTTCCCCCTAGTTTGCTGTACTTTTCCTGATCACGTCCCCACCACCCGGCCTCCACAGTTTGCTTTGTTTGAGCCGAAGATGCTACGTACGCCCGAATTCTAGCCACCTGTTTGAGTTACCGTTGCCTGGGATTCTCCCATGTATACGTGAGGTGCACATGTTAAAACACCGTTTTTCTCCTGTTAATCTGTCTTTTGGTACAGGAGCCCCAGCTGAGAACCTGGAATGGGAATCAGTGTAGAAGGAAAAGACGCTTCGCTCCCTTACACTGCCAGCTACGGCTTGAGTGAAACTTCTGAGGGTGTCCCAGGCACCTGTAACAATCCCCCCCCCCATCCCCACTGACTGAGCACCTGCGATGTGCCAGACATCGGCCTGGTCCTAGCGACCGCGAGGTAAGGCAGGCACAATTCCCCACATCTTACAGATAAAGACAACGAGGGTCAGAGGGAAAGGTTAAGAAACCAGCTGTGGATGGTGGAGCCAGGATTCCAACCCAGATTCTGAGGCCAAAATCAGGTTTGGGACTGAATCGTTTACACATCCGCATGCATAGTTAACCTCTGCAGCACCTTGAATTATTCTATGAAGCCCTGAAAACGCTACAGCTTTGGTTTACAGGTGGCCTCCTCAACTCTCCCCGAAATTCATCCCCTGGAAGACAGCCCTTATGTCTTGAACCTCAGACGACTTCGTCCATCTGTTCTTGCTGCTACGTTGTTCAGGTTCGGAGTTTCTGCACCTGCTCCACCCGTGGGACGGACCAATTACTGATTTCCTTCCGCGTAGGGGTCACTGAGAACTTCTGCTCACCGGGTACAGTCGGGAGGTCCCGAGCAAGGAGGGAGGTGCTGGGACAGTCTGCTCGGCAGGGAGTCTGAGGAGCTCCCAGTCGGCTGGTGAACACACAATCCACCACCAATAAACGGCCCGGGGCCCAGATGCACCCGTGGCATCAGAAAAGATACACAGGGCTCGCCTGCACTGAAAACAGGGTGTCGTAAGGAGATGAGTGAGCCTCCGCGTCACGTTCTAGGAACAGAAACATTCGGCAAATATTAGAATCACACTGGGATCTTTGACAAGGTAAGACGGTAAAAACTAAGTAGAGAGAATTTCCTCCAAGAAATCCTTTTATTCCACTTTAGGCTTACATTCTTTTTAAAACTGTGATGGAACCGGGGGCGCCTGGGCGGCTCAGTCGGTTAAGCATCTGACTTCAGCTCAGGTCATGATCTCACGGTTCGTGGGTTCAAGTCCCGCGTCGGGTGAACCCTAGTTCTCTCTCTCTCTCTCTCTCTCCCTCTCTCTCTGCCCCTCCCCTGCTCATGCTCTCTCTCTCTCTCTCTCAAAATCAATTAATTTAATTAAAAAAAGACTTCCGTGATGAATTAAAAACGTTTAAAACCACAAACTGCACCCTCTACATATTTAAAATATTAGTTTTTAAAACGCTACTCTACTAAGTACCCATCTATCTATCTACACACATGTGCACACACATAGTAAAAGGTCTCCAAAGACCTTCAACCGTAAGTGGGGCCGGCAAGGATATGGGGGAGACCATGGTCCATGGGGACTTTGTCTGTGGTATTTAAATCTTTCATGGGATGGACTCATGGGTCATTTGCATAACTAAAAAGTTAAAACGAAGCACCGGGCATGCTAACAATGGCCTGCCAAAGGGACACCACCGACTCAGTGTCACCGGTACTAAAAGAACGTAAATGGAACCAATGTGAAATTTTCCTTTTAAACCAGCCCTTACACAAAAGTACTCAGCCCTAAGGAGGATCCAGTAAAAAGGAACGCTTCCCCCACAGGGAGTCATGTCACCACCACATGTCAAGAGCCTTAAAGTGTGTCTGCCACCGGGTCCAGATCCAGTTCAGATCGACCTCAAGGAAATAATTAGACATCGGGATAAAGCATGACACATGGACGTTCCTCACTGTCTTCACCACTACGAAATGCACAAGTCCCTAACACATCAACAACAGGGAAACGATTTTAGGAACGGGAAATAGCCACATGGGCGAAGAGCGCGCAGCCCTTAGGAAATACCTCCCCGCAGGAATCACGGAGATAGAATACGACATGAGGAAAGCAGAACACGAAAGTATCCTTACAAGGAGCGCGTGCACACACGCACAAGGCACACACGCGCACACGCACGCGCGAGGCCCTGGCAAAACAGGCCACGTAAGCTGGCGAAACGGCAGTGGGGTGTCCGTGCCTTCCCTGCTCACGCCTGTGTCCACAGCGACCGGGACGGCCTCCAGCTCACAGGGGCGCAGACGCTGCCCAGCGAGCCAGACCCGCCACGACAAACAATATCATCTTAAAAAGCACCCCGTCTTTTTTGCCCGTGCCCTGGCTGTTCCTCAGTCCGGAAGGGGTGCCTGTGTGGGGCGCCGCAGCCGAAACCGCCACCCTGGGGGAGGCTCTGTCCCGTCTGCTGGAAGAAGGCCACCTGGCATGTCATTCCCCGCTCCTCTCCGCCCCTGCACCGGTGTGCGTGTGGGCGTGCCGGAAGAGGGGGCTCCCTGGGACTCTGCGTGAGTGTACCCACGCCGTGACACCAGCACCCGCGGCGGACCCTGCACCCGCTCTCGGCACCCCCCCCATCCGCATCTTCAAAACCAGATGCCCCTCGCTAAGGTTCCTGCCGGCCGAGCGGTGACGGGAGGTTCCAAGCATTCCCGTCAGGCAGAAAACGGAAAGGCTGATGGTGACAAAGTATCGCTTCCCTCTGACCCTCACTTGGGACCAGACTCACACCAGTGAGACTTGCCGGAGGGATGAAGACGCGCCCTCAAGTTCAGAGCCTCGCCCGGAACTCCCTCGTGGGTGGGGGATGGGCTCCACTTGGTTGGACTGGGATCTTTGGTGGGGGGGGGGGGGGGGGGGACACATTTCAATTAACACTTTATTTGGGGCGCCTGGGTGGCTCCCTCGGCTAAGCGTCTGGCTTCCGCTCGGGTCGTGATCTCGAGGTTCGTGAGTTCGAGCCCCGCATCGTATCCTCTGTCTCCCTCTCTCTTTGCCCCTCCCTCCTTCACACTCTCCCTCTCAAAAACAAACGCTTAAAAAAAAGAGGAATTAAAACTTTATTTTTCAAGAATATTCTTCTTTCTGTTGCTTTTGCAAATGGGTCTCATCTGGTGGAAATGCTCGTGCTGAATTCAGACCTAAGTTTAACTTTTTCTTCCCTGGATAAAACCCTATTCTGGGGCACTTCCTTCCACCAGCACCAACGGAAGGCTTGACAGAGTGTCCAGGCCTCAAGGTGGGGACTGCAGAGAAGGAGGGAGGGAGCCTGAAGCCGTGCGACCAGCCTGGGAGGGGGTTGGGCCCCCCCCCCCAGGGGGGAGGCCTGGTTTTCTCTGAGGCACATCCCGGAAGCCACTGATCCCGTCCAGGACACCCGCGCAGCCCGAGTTATCCTCACATGCTCTTCTGTGGGCCTCCCACCCCCGTCACGGACACATCTCAGTGGTTAACGCTGAGAAAGCCTAAGAAGTCGACGGCCTTCTTTAGCAGAAGCCTGAACAACTTTTACTGAAAATACCTCTTCCCTACATTATCTTTCTACATCCCTGGTCCCCCAAGAGCAGGGCCCTACGATGGAGCCCAAGAAGCCACAAGTCTTAATGGCCCAGACCTCGGCCCCAACGGAACAGCAGCAGCCACGGAGGGTGGCCCCGCAGGCATCAGCTCGGGGCCCGAACGCACCTGCGGCACAGCTGGGCACAGGATGAGTCAGTGTCCCCCGGGGCCGTGGGGACCGGCGCTGGCTCACCAGCCCCCTGCCCCCCGAAGCCGTCCCTCCAGCTCAGGAAGCCGAGTCCAGGACGGGGGCCAGGGGCCCTGACCCTGCACGCTGACCCTGTCAGCAGCCACCCGGCTCTGCCCCAGAGTTGAAATAGCTTGGAAACCCTGAAAAACCCACCGTTTTGTTAAAAAAATTCTGGGGGAGGAGGTTCCATATAGTGATATACGTTCAAGAAAGGGAAACAGAAGGGGACAGGCACTGACATCAGTCTGTATTTCCTGTCAACCTTTCTCATTTGAGATTTTTCTTAAAACAAAACCAGAATCTTGGACTACGTGCATCTTCCCGGGGTGCGTCTCGCCAACCTAGATGGGCACCCCTTATTTCTCTGTCAACTCAAGCTTCACTTCGATGTTCCCAGAGCCACGAGCATGCCCCCACGTGGCTGGAGAAGATTCCAGGTTTCTCAGAGTGCCTTGCCCACAGGAGCCCCAGCCCTGAGTCAGGCTGGAAGGAGGCTCCTCCAAATAAGGAGCCTCCTGGACTCACGCGGACGCAGCTTCCCCTCATGTAAAAACATCCTTCCGTGAAACACAGAATCCATAGCTAACTAAATTTAGTCAACTCAGGGTTTGGGTTACCAAACCCAAAAGCTGTCTTTCAGGCACGGCTTCTGGAGCCTCGCCATACTAAATGTGAGATGGGGGGAGGGGGGGCCCAGAGGCTGGTGCGTGTGCAAACCTGTCTGTCCCTCCACCGTCCCTGCGAACGCCACTGAGCCTTCTCTTGAGAATAATGTCCCGCAGGGTTTCTTCTAAGAAACGGTCTTGCAAAGTATTTGCTTAAAACAAGACCTACGTTCTTAATGGGCTGAGTCACTGATACCGCTCTGTGGTCTCGCCTTTGCAAATCAGAAGCCCACCGTGGACGAGGTCTGCGGCCGGAAACCTGACTCATTGGAGAGTCGGTGCTGTACCCTGAGACTCTCTAACCTCTGATTCAGCCGCTTTCTGGGCAAGGGAGGCGAGCCGAGGCTCAGTGGGTGTTCACCGGCCAGGGCGAGACACGGGTATAGAATGTCTCAGCAGGGAACAAGTAGGCAACTGAAGTTAGGATTTTAGTATTAATGTATTAGACCTGGCTATATTGAGGTTGACAGGCTCGAGCCCTCCCCCACCCACATTTATCCCTGGTAATCAGAGCCCTCATTTCCTTGTGCCTAAGATCAACTAATCCAGAATAAGATGTGAAGGACTAATAACTTCTTAGAATTGAAATACCAGGAATATTTGACTTAAAATTGATTAAGTATAGGGGTACCTGGGGGACTCAGTCGGTTAAGCGTCCGACTTCAGCTCAGGTCACGATGTCGAGGTTCGTGAGTTCGAGCCCCGCGTCAGGCTCTACGCTGACAGCTCGGAGCCTGGAGCCTGCTTCCGATTCTGTGTCTTCTTCTCTCTCTGCTGCTGCACCATTTGTGCTCTGCCCCTCTCTCTCCCTCTCAAAAATAAACATTAAAAAAAATTTTTTTTCAAATCAAAACTATCTCATAGTATCTGTTTAAAAAAATGACTAAGTATTGAAATATTTGGATAAAAGTTTATACATGAGATCATGTTTTTATTTACTGTATCAAACTGTTTTAATTGCAAAAATAACTATACGTGTTCACGGCCCTGAGAAAGAGTTCCAGGTACCTTGAGTTTTGCTACTTGTAGACCATCCACGATCCAGGTGCACATTCTGACTAATGCCTTTCCAGGATTTTCCCTCCAGGTTTACACGGTTTCTTTACTAAAATGTTAGATATGTTCCTGTATGTTCTAGCACAGGCTATTCTCCATACACATCGTCCCACCAGGTCAATACTCTTCTTCAACATCGTTGTCATGGTTACACCACATTCCACCACAGAGAGGAATTCTGACCTATTTATCCAACCCCCTTTGGGGGCCATGTGGGTCGCTTCCAACGTTCAAACAATGTTCATTCGCTATGCATCCTCAGAGCTAAATCTCTGGACGCAGCTCTACACATTTCCTTACAAAAATACTCCTAGAGGAGCGGGTTCAGTCCCAGGATGGGCACGTGGCTTGGGCACAGCCACAGGAGACCTCGTGAGGAAGACAGCTACGCCATTTCAGTTTGCCTGTCGCTCAACCTTCTGTGGCTCAAGTTTCTGGCCCGTTTCTGCTGCCCTTACCGGTAAACTAATTCCTACCTAGTTCCCAAGATAGTCAAATCCTATCGTCTACTGGACATGCTTAGTTCACCAAGGATGCCTTTCCAGGATCAACGCCCCTTGTTGGTCCCTGGCTTAGCGTGACGTCTGAGTCCTTCAAAGTCAGACCTCAAGTCACCCTGCCTGTTCACCCCTGTATGTTCCTCAATTTTTATCTGTCACTTCTCCAACACCTCTAACCGAATGACTGATCTGAATCAGCAAGTATTCCAGAACACTGTCCTGATCTTGTCCGACCCTTCATTTCTCCGAAGCAGCTTTGTGGGCCACAAGGGAACTCCAGAAGGTTCCAGAACTCCAAATCTCAAGCCCTCCTGGTACTGAGAACCATCACTGGGATGGTGTCAGTGCTGAGACACTGGGTCCCGGGTCCCCACCCTCCCGTGATGTGACACTGAACCTACTCAACATCAGGCTGTTTATTCTGTGGGACGGCAGGCAGCAGCATGTTTCGTTGTTTACAGCAGTGTCTCCGGATTATTCTAGGTCCTAACTCTGTCTACACTGTGCCATCAGGAAGGCGAGGCTGCACGGCAGGATCACAGAAGAACAGCCAAGTTGCTCGCAGAGCACAGCTGCCTCCCAGGAAGGTGGCTTCAACCACGGGTTTACTTTCTCCGCTCAGGGTCAGCCTCACACCGTGTCTAGTAGGCCGCAGGGAATCATTACGTATCATTCTCAAGGAAGCACTGGACCAGCGCACTTCCAAAGTTCTCGCAGGGGACGGTCCTTCAGTGTGCGGGGCTGTCCCCGAGCCTAGGGGCACTCGGCATCCCACACGCTCACAACACGGGATGCTAACATCCCCGCCCCCGTCGCCATCACGAGAACTACAGACGTCCTCCCAGGTTTCCGAACGCCAGGGCAGGGGTGACACCGTCCCGCACGGGGAGCCTCTTGCCGTCCTCAGCGAGACGGAGTGAACACGCAGGAGGTGGCAGGAGACCACACAAGCCTGGACAAGGGACGGCGCGGGGCAAGCTGTGAGTACCTAAAACCGGACCTACAGAGCAAGCTGGATGGCAGGGGGGCCGGCAACTTCTCGGGGGTCCAGCGCAGGACCACGGCGTGCTAGGAAAGGCTGTCTCATCAGCACGTCGGGCCTCCCCTGCTGGAAGCTGATCACACGACCTAATGCAAGCGGCCCAACTTCCACCCATTTGGCAACACCGACTTTTTCCACACTGTTCCTGCTCCCGCCCTCCCGTTCAGGGCCCGCATTCCCCCCTGCATCCCGGGCGTCCAGGGAGGGCGGGAGCACAGGGCGAGTCTTATGAAGGTGAGGGCGAAGGGGACTGCCGTCCTGCCCCGGCTGGGCTGCGACAGAGCCCCACCAGCAGCACCGCCCTTCCCGCAGGACCCAGGACACCAACACCCTGCCCTGCTCCCTTCCGAGGCAGCTGCAGTCAAAGGGCCATTGTTCCCAGACAGGCGGGAACAAGGCCTCTTGTTGGTCGGCTCGGCTCCGCTGAGTAAGGTCCCTGGCTCTGTCCAACCTCAGCCACAATCAATCTCTCTTACGGTGCAGGGTGGGCAGGGACAGGTTTTCCAACGTCATCTTCATGCTCAGGTGAGACCGGAAAGGTCAGCCAATGAGCCACCGTATACAGATCCTGTTGAAAACTGACTAGTGACCTATCGACTGGGCTGTGCTTCTCAAACTTCTAGAACTTCTTTATTTTTCTTCAATTTTCTTTTGGTGTTTATTCGTTTTTGAGAGAGAAATAGAGTGTGAGCAGGGGAGGGACAGAGAGGGGGAGACACAGAATCTGAAGCAGGTTCCAGGCTCCGAGCTGTCAGCACAGAGCCTGACGTGGGGCTCGAACTCATGGATGGTGAGATCATGACTTGAGCTGAAGCTGGACACTTAAACCGAATGAGCCACCCAGATGCCCCTAGAACTTCTTCAAAACGCAAACAGCCTGGTTAAAAGGCAGATTTCCAGGCCTGACAGTCTGGTTCATAAGTTGTGGGAGCAGGGAGCGGCCAGGCGGTCCTGAAACAGGTGATCCAGGAGGACAGCGAGCAGGAGGGGAGAAGCGGGTGGGCCTGGGGCACTCTCTGGAGGCGCAGTCGACAGCAGCTTGGTCCCGGAAGGAATACGGGGTGAGCCCAAAAGGGAGAAGACCCAGACGGCACCCTGGCCGACCTCCTGGGGGCACAGTCGCACGGCGGCTCCACAAGGCAGTGGACCGACCCGAGGCAGAGACCGCAGAGAAGGGGTGATGTGAGAATCCAGGGGTGCAGGGACATGATCATGTAAATCGGATTTCCTCAATCACAGCATTTAGTGAAGTGTTTTACCTCTCCTAACAATTTATTTCAAGCAACGAGAAAATCCCTGCCATTAGAAATATTTCCTAAAGATTCTGCCCTCTCCCACCTGGTGACGTGTGGCACACAGACAGGATTTCGTCGGTCTTTGGAGATTTAATACACACGCACCTCCGCGTCACCAATGAGAGCTCTGCCTGCCCAGTGGCCTTGAACCTTGCCGGGCCCTTGACCACGTGACCACGAGCACCTAGCTCGGCTCTGCTCTGTCATCCGTCACACCGGAAGCGTGCAGAGCTGTTGTGAGCTGCCCTCCCCTGCCCTCCCTGGGGACAGGACCAGGAGCGGGGTCAGGACCTTGCAACTGAATAAAGGCTGAGCCGCCCACTCTGGGCCGTTTTGGGAGAAAAAGGCTCGTCTCAAATTCACTCAAGAGACCGGGTACAGCCTCCGAAAGCCATAACTGGAACCAAACTGTAGGACTTACCCACCTAGAAAAAGGACTTTTATTCTTAGAGCTGACGTCTTCTTTTCCGATGAAATACAAATCTCCTAGGAAGGAGACACTAAAACTGGCAGTTCTTCACCTTAATGACGGTTTCTAGAAAGTTTTTCCCTGCCCACAGGGTTTAACAGCGAAAACTCAAGGTGCCAGCATCCAATGGTGGAAGAGGCTTCGGGTCACACACCCTCTACCCGCAAATCCTCCCGCGGCCATCACCTCCACCATCAGACTCTCAAGGCACAGCTGGGACGTTTCAGCAGCCAAGTCAGAGCCTTCCAGAAAGAGAACGGCAGTCAGCCACACCCGCCGACTTCCGCCCTTCCCTCTTCAAAGACTCGCAGGGCACACGGGAGAGGTGTGTAAACAGCCTCTTCCAGGCTCTGTGTGTCTACAAGTGGCCGGAAGCGTGTTCATTATTCTCCTTAAGATGCCTTTTAAAAATTCACAAAGACCTGACGCACGCTTGTGCTTACAAGCGACCTTTCTGAAGGGCTGCTGCTGGTGCATTCTTAGACATCTGTTTCCTAACGGGTTATGGGACACCTGAGAGACTGAGATAAAAAAGGAAAACTGAACTTTCTGACATCGCCGCTCTGGGCTGGGAGCAGAAAACATGCCTACGTGCCCACAAAACACAAAAGGTCAAGAGAGCGAGAATTTATGAGTGACGTGAGTCAGAGTGCCAAAAAGGAAAGTTTACAAGAAAAAAGATACGTACAGAATATATAAAACATACGAGACCGTATACAGTTGGCCGCTGAACGTGGCTTTGAACCACGCATGTCCACTTATACGTGGATGATTCTCAGTAAGTACAGGACAGTACCAAAAATGCATTTTCTCTCCCTTATGATTTCTTTTCTCTAGCTCACTGTATTGTATGAATACAAAATACATGACATATACAAATATGTGTCAGTCAACCGTTAATGTTAGTCGTAAGTCTTCTGGTCAACATTCAGCTGGCAGGACTTAAGTTCAGGGGAGTCAAAAGTCATATGCAGATTTTCAACCATGTAAGGAGTCGGGGCCCCTTATGGTGTTCGAGGGTCAACGTGTTTTATATTTACATAAAATAGGGATTATAAAGTACTATATGTAATGTATTACATATGTGACATATTAACGTGTAATTATGTATAACATATATAAAATTATATTACATACATGTTACACATATTGCACAAAATATAAAAAGCCATATATTATCTATAACTTACAAGTTCAGTATATCACAATGATATGTATTATTCAGGAAGTCCCAATTTTTGCTTGTTAGTTGGGTTTTTGGTTTTTTTTCCCCAGCAACCATTCACGCAGGCGCTTTGGTAATTATAACGTACTGCCAGGTGCAGACACACGGCGGGGGTGGGGGTGAGGGGGGAGAGGGGTTCTCTACTCAACCGGCTTTCACTGTGTTTAGCACGCAAGCCTGCCTGCTTTCCAGAGCAGAGCCATGCCCTCACTCGACACCCGGCCCCGCCCCCCTCACACCCCCGACGTCTATGGGCTCACTCCCGAGCCAGTTCTGACAAGTGACATCAGGCATCCACCTCTGATGGAGCACAGCCCAGGCAGGACGGGGAGTAGAACCAACAGCCCAACTGTTCTGGACACCACAGCAAGACGCTGCGCGGAGCCGTGAACATTTCTAGACAAACTCAGATGTTCCCACCGCAGTGTGCTCATCGAGAAAACAAAGGAGTCAGCAGCAGGGCCAGCAACCCGCTTGTGAGTGACCCTAACGTTGGGGGCGGATTCTCACATCACGGGGAGTCGAGGGAGGGGAAGAAGGCGGAAGGGGCGGGACACGGTGTCCGCACAGCCGGCCTCTAGCAGGCCTGCGGTCAAGTGATTTTCTAAGGCCAAGGGGAGTGGGCACACCTGTTACGTGTCGAGCTGTAAAAGATTACTGACCGTTAGAACAAAAGTTTAGGGTAGAAAACAAATCTGCAAGTGAAGCAGAAAACAGTCCCAGCACTGAGTGAATGAGGCCTTGAAGCGCCAGGCACCCAGGGCTTTGCTTGCGAAGCGGGCAGGGTGGGTGGTGGGGCCGGAGGGCAGAATAACCACGGAGCGGTCACTTCGGTGGGAGCGTATGGGAACCAGGGACTCACAAAGCTCCAAAGCCAAAGATCAAAAAAAGCTGAGCGATAAAACCCAAAACTCAGCTACTCGGACCCAAAGACCATGTTTGCGAGTCAACTTTACAAGTTGTTTTCTTTTTAACTTTATTTATTTTAGAGCAAGAGTGAGAGTGAATGGGGAGGGGCAGAAAGAGAGAGAGAGAGAGCGAGAGAGAGAGGGTCCCAAGCCGGCTCCACGCTGTCAGCACAGAGCCCAAAGTGGGGCTCGATCCCACGAACCACAAGATCATGACCTGAGCGGAAACCAAGAGTCGGAGGCTTAAGAGACCGAGCCACCCAGACCAGACGCCCCCACGAGTAAGTCTTTAAACCAAAATGTTTCTTTTCACTCGATTCCAAATGCATTCTAAGGTTAAAACACAAAAATGAAAGAAAAACTTCAAACTCAGGTTCGCTCGAGCGACAGAACCACCTAAAGAATGCAACTACGCGGCCTCCAAAGGCAATTCTGGGGGGGGACACCCCCAAACGCCCTGTCCCGCCAGCACTGCCACACGGGTCCTTATTCTCCACGGGTGTGCGGACGTGACTTGCAGGGACGTGACAGCAGAGACAACAACAGCAGGCCACAGTCACGGAATGCCAGGGCCCTGAACCTTAGCGGAGGGACCTATGACTCTTTGCGGCGACTCTGGGTAACTTTCCTGGTCCCCATGTCACAGGGGAGGCAGCCGAAGGCCAGGCCGACAGCGTCACAAACCCGGGGAGCCGGGCCCCACGCAGGACGTGTCTGCACACAGGTGTCTCACCGCCGTATCCACCGCGACCCTGTCTCGCTTTGGGGAAGGAGAGCCGGCCCGCGAGCCCTCTTCACTGCACCTGCGGGTGCTTCCGTCTGCCAGACAGACTTTCGGCAGCGACTGACCTGACTTTTTGCTCACGTTCAGTTGCTTCCTTCATGGAAAATCTAAATCAAAAGCATTCGCTGAAAAGCTCACACAGACAACGTATCAGGTCTGACTAATACGAAGGCCCGGAGAAGAGAAAGTGAAATACGTCCTCCGTGCCACAATAAACTACAACGCCACCTTGCAGTGTTAGAGCACCAAGTCTTCCCAAACGGTGGAGTGAGCGCGGAAAACAGGCAGCGTAAACGGGGTCCATCCAGGCTGGCGCTGGACCACCTTCCAGACACACCCTGAACCCCAGGGATCGGGACACCTTCATCCTTCCCGAAAAGAAATACAGAATGCTTGCCGTTTACTGCCATTCGCGTGTGCATTCTCTTGAAACTAGCTACGTCTCCAACTCAAGCCTGGTAAGTAATTTCGTTAAGTTATGAAAGAGAGGAAAAGAGAAGCAGAGTGTGGCCCGCCCCGGTGGCTTTCGTCGTTCTAGGGAGAAACCGGTGCATGTTTGCAGTACGGGTACAATCAAGGAAAGGGGGCCGGCTTTGCGGACGGCACGGCAGCTCGTGTAGGACACATTGACCCAGACCTAGCAGGAAGTGCAGTCACACCACAGGGCCTCCCGGGGCCTCTCTGCACAGGCACGCTTGGAAATCCCCAACGGTGCAGGTGCACAGAGAGAGTGACCCCCCCCAGTGTCCCCCTCCCCCACGGTGCTCTCAACATGTCCTCTCTTTCCGGGTCTCTACAGGCACCGAGTTCACAATGCGGTGCCGGTGTATTCCCTGATGGGGGATTCTGCTGGTTACATGCCGGGCAGGAGCCCAACGATCTCCTTTCTCTTGCTTCTGCTGCAGAAAAAGTTTCCTCGCTTAAAAAAATAAAAAATCACCAGACAGCAACAAACACAAGGCATAGCCACTGCAGTAAAACCCGCTGAGATGGGATTTTTATTTTATTTTATTTTATTTTATTTTATTTTATTTTTGTAGACAGAGAGAGAGAGCGAGCACACGAGTGGTGGAGGGGGCAGGGGGAGGGAGGGAGAGAGAGAGAGAGAGACGGGGGGGAGATAATCTTAAGCAGGCTCCACACTCAGCACAGAGCATGGGGCTCGATCCTATGACCCTGGAATCATGACCTGAGCTGAAATCAAGAGTCAGACTCTGAGTGGCGCCTGGGTGGCTCAGTCGGCTCAGTGACCGACTTCGGCTCAGGTCGCGATCTCACAGTTCGCGGGTTCGAGCCCCATGTTGGGCTCTATGCTGACAGCTCAGGGCCTGTTCGGGATTCTCTCTCCTTCTCTCTGCGGCTCGCATGCTTTCGCTACCAAAATAAATAAATAAACTAAAAAAAAAAAAAAAAAAAAAGGCAAGATGCTGAACCTTCCGAGCCACCCAGGTGCCCCTGAGATGGGACTTTTTGAAAGCAGATTCTACCAAGAGACCCTGCTTAGAACACACGCACTTGCTTCTTATCCCTCACACCCACTAAGAACCTCACCAGGTGTGTATTCTTATCCTCATTTCACAGATAAAAATAACTTCAAACTAATCTTTAATGAAATGTTGCTTCCACCCCGAAGCAGGAGATCCCTGTTCGGCAACAGGCCTGCCCGAGGCTCCCGGGTGACAAGAGCGTGCCCGTGGTCACACGGAGGAGGGCGTTCTGGTTGACCGAGTGAATTCACTCTCACAGAAGGCGGATGTGGACATGAGGCACACGACACCCGTTCACGGTTTCTAGGGAACCACATGCACGAATCACAACATCGGAGGCCGGCTGGATAAATGACAAAACAGGACTCTACGTAGCGGAACCGGTGTTTGTGTCCAAAATAGTTTCAGGAGGAGGAAGAGTGGGTTTAAAAGTTCAGGTCACACCACCGGTTTGGGGACTTTGTTTTCCTTATTACATTTCTCTCCCTCGGTGTAAGCGAACGAAATTTCAAGTTCAAAATGCCAGGCCCCAGGGAAAAAGCAAGAGCGTCCTCCCAGGATCGTTCTCGGCACACAAGCGTGCTCGGCGAGCGCCTCCTCTCTGCCATGAAGCATCTCAGGGGCCCCACGAATTTTAAAAATACAACTGCCACCGAAGGGCGTCCAAGCAGGCAGCTCAACAGGAAGTAATTCTGAAATGACTGGACTGAATTAAACACTCATGGTCCATCCACTTGCACTGTGTGATAGCCCACGGTGGGCGGGGCGCCAATTCAACCCTGACTCTTCCCCGAGACAAGGACACCACCCGCGGTAGTAATTACAGGGCAGCACAGATGTTTTAAGACAACCTTTCTTTGTTTTATTAAGTTCACTGCTTGTAAGCAAACAAATTGCTTAGTCACCGATTCCTCCGGTTTCCCGCCCCCCATTATGAAGAAACTAGTACACGCAGAAATCTCTGGCAAGCTACGACGGTCCCCGCGGGTCCTGCCTTGCCCCGCTATTCCTGCAGGCACCCGCTTCCAGCACTTTCCCAGGGAAGCAACGACAAATGCCGTTCCTCTGTCTGAGCTGTGTGTGGCTGCCACGCTAATTATCCCAAAGCACCGCTTTTATTGGCTTTTTTTACACTGCCCTCCTGCCAAAGCTGGCCCGGTTTTCAACACCAGCACATCTGGCCCCAACCCAATTTCCTAATACCCTTCCTTTCCAACCCTGCACTCTGGCCACACTCCGCTACTGCCCCCCCAGCCCCAGGCACGCCGCCACTCTCCCACCCTGAAAGGAGCACCTAAGAGACCCTAAGACTGTGCGCCTGGCACAGACCTTTGACCTCTGCCCAACCCCTACACAGACACCCAGCTGTCAGGTCCTGCCCCTCCCCCGTCTCTATCCAAGTGATAAGAGTTCAGAAGACAGGGACGTAGACAGCCCTGTAAGCCACAAATTTCAAAATAAACTCTGGCCGTGGCTCCTTCGGCCACTGGCTGATTCTGGGGCTGGACCAGGAAATAGGCAAGATGAGTCCGAAGCATCTCGTGCGGCCAGAAAGAGCCCTAAAGTGCACGTGTGTGCACACCCACACGCCAATGGGAGTGTGTCTAAGGGCACAGGAGCCACCCGACAGAGCTGCCGATGCCAGAGCTGGGACAACGTGAGAAACAGAATACATACTACGGTCCTGGATTATAACCCGAAGCGTAACTCAAACGGCCACGGATCCATGCTGAGGTAACTGACGGACTGAATGAATGAAGAGGGAGGGTATACAGATCTGTGCAGAAGAATTCAAAATAATTCACATAGACCCTCTGCCCTCAGGGAGGGGCAACAAAACTCCCTACCCCTCGCGGTGACTTCCTTCCACAGCATAGCACGAGGAAAGGGAAAAAGAAGTAATTTTACGGTGGAGAAACCTAACAGCCACGGTCTCAGCCAGGCGGGCAATGTCAGTATCGACCTGGAGAGTCACATACTGGACACGACGAACACGGCGTTTCCTTTCTGTGGTCCCCGTCATCCTCACAGGAACCCCAAACCCCAATCCAACAGGGGGGAATCATCAGACGAATCCCGGCTGAGAGACAGTCTACAAAACACCTGACCAGTTCTCCTCAAAAGTATCAAGGTCATCAAAGACCAATAATGTCCGAGAAGCGACCACGGGCCAACAGCCTTGGAGCCCGAGGAGACCTATGGGACGACCAAATGCGGCGTGGCCTCCTGAACGCGCTGCTGGAACAGAAGAGGGACGTGAGGCGAGCGCTGCGGAAATGTGAATGAAACACGGCTGTAGTAACTGATCACGTGTCAATGCTGGGTCACTGGTTACGTGTGGAAGCCGGATGCGGGGAACGCGAGAGCTCCCTGGGCGATCTTCCCAAACTTCGTCTGAATCTGAAACTATTCTAAAATTAAGTTTATTTTAAAAGATTACCCCGGGCTCCTTCAGCTCCCTACCCCCCCCCCCCCACCCCAGGCTGCAGTCCAGAACATCTTCTGTTCCCTCCACTCCTGTATCCTGGGCCTCTGCCCTCCCTAGTCGTTGTATTCCCCGCTCCATCCTCCACAGGTGCCAGGGGAAGCTTTCGAACACACGAATCTGAAGAGGACACCTTCCCGATCAAAGCCCTTCAAGCAGCTATCTTCATCCCGGAATTTTCAGGCCTTCACCGCACACTGTGAATCTCCTGAAGAGGGAGATTTTACACAATAACTCTCAAATCTGTTTGGCTGTGGAATTTTGCCACACTTTCAGCGTCTGGGTCCTGCGGAACAATTAGGAAATTGTTGAAATCAAGCACATTCCTACAAGGTGGACTGAAAGTTCTAATTCCTCTCTTGGTCACTGTGGTGGGTTGAACAACGCACCCCCAAAGGTTATCCAGCTCCTAATCGCTGCGATCTGGGATGCCGCCTCAAATGGCAAAAAAAAAAAAAAAGGACTTTGTAGGTGTAAATAAGTTAAAGATCTTGAGACGGGGAAATTACCAGGACGGGCCCCAAATGATGACACCAAAGGTATCCTTACAAGGAGGAAGCAGAGGATGCTCTGATGCCACACTAAGGAAAAGGCAACGTGACCAGAAGGCAGACTGGGGTAGTGAAGCCACAGGCCACGGAATGTGGGCAGAGCCACCACGAACAAGCAACAGCTTCTCTCGGGGAACCCCCACGGGGGGGCGGGGGCACAGCTCTGCCAAGACAACAGATTTGGGGGTTCTGGCCTCTAGAACTGAACGAAAACAAAGGTACGTTGTTTAAGCTACCACGTTTGCAGTAACATGCTACGGCAGCCACGGGAGACTAATACACAGCAGTCGGGGGCGCGATGCTGTTTGTGGACGTTACAGTTCCTCAAACGAAGCCCATTCCACGTGGCCCACAACTGGGTCGCCACCAGCCTCGCCAGCGAGGTTTCATCCTTCGCTTAAGGAAACACTGCAAGTCGGTGGGTAGGACTGTGGACCTAGGTTAAAGGCCCTGGCTTCCAATGCCGGCTCCAACACTCGCTACCTTCATGACACGGCCTTGGCCAGAAGGTTTCTCCGCACGGTGACCCAGCTGCCTCACCCGTAAAATGGGAATACAGAGCGGCTTTGTGAATTACAAAAAACACTTAGTGCAGCTCCTGACCCATAATAAGCATTTGCTACATCAAAACCACTATTATTGCTATTTAGAGGCCAAAAAAAAAAAAAAAAAAATCCACTTTCACCGGAAGCCCAATGTCCTCTCTTTCACCCTCAGTTTGACAAACTACACGTCTTTAACCCAATTTCTAGCTTAGGACGTTTGAAAATCATCTCGGCAAAGGTAAGGCAGGTGGAAATGTTCCAGCTTGCCTCTCTGAGTCACAGCTTTTGGGTATCCGACTTGATAAGTTATGACAAGGAATGACTCTAGGACACGTGCCCAATGTCAGGCATTCACGTCCCATCGCTCGTTCAAATGCCTAAAGCCAGTGTTCTCGTGTGGGTGATCTGTATCGGTCAGGCCCACAAAGGCCCATTTTCTTATTAAATAATAATTCACTGATCTTCCTCTCAATGTCTGGTTATGCTCCGAGCAGCAGATACGGTCACTCTGTGGCCCCAGCACGGGAACAGAACAAGGCACCTGAAAACAGCAGAGACAACAGGTCTTGGCTTGATGAATGCAAGTCCTCCCAGGGCGTCTCCGGCCTCCTGGCCCCTCATCTACCACCGCTCCCCACGGGTCACCAGAGCACCCACCGCCTGCCGCACAGCCAGCCTACTTGGGTACAACCTGTCTGATCACAAATGCTGGGTCACCACTGCTCACAAGGTGCCTAGACTCAGAGCTCTGACTCCTACATCCTTTAAGAGGCTTCTAGTAAAACAGAGGTAGCCCTAGGAAAGTTAGTATTTTATTCCTTTATTGACAACGTACTTCATTGGCCATTAGTTTAAAAGAGCCAAAGGTACAGCTGACATAAGAATATACAAGGATTTAGGGGCACCTGAGCGGCTCAGTCGGTTAGGCGTCCGACTCTTGGTTTCAGCTTGGGTCATGATCTCACAGTTCGTGGGTTCGAGCCCTGCACCGGGCTCTGACAGCTCAGAGCCTGGAGGCTGCTTGGGATTCTCTCTCTCTCCCTCTCCCACTGCCCCTCCCCTGCTCACGCACATGCACACAGGCACTCTCCCTCGGTCTCTCTCAAAAATAAACAAACATTAAAAAAAAAGTTTCTTAAGAAAGGTGTGGCTGCGGGGCGCCTGGGTAGCTCAGTCGGTTAAGTGTCCGACTTCGGCTCAGGTCACAATCTCAAGGTTCATGAGTTCAAGCCCCGCGTTGGGCTCTGTGCTGACAGCTCGGAGCCGGGAGCCTGCTTCCCATTCTGTGTCTCCCTGTCTCTCTACCCGTGCCCCGCTCAGGCTCTGTCTCTCTCTGTCAAAAATGAATAAACATTTAAAAAATGTTAAAACATAAAAAGCGTGGCTGAATAACCGAATCTATATATTCCCTAGAATCCTGGTGAAGCAGGATGAACCATGAAGCCCAGTATTCACAAAAGACACCACCAGACACCCAGAAGAAAAAGGATCCGGTGGAGGAAGCCACCTTAACTCGTGGGGGCGGTCCCAGGTAGTGAGGGTTCCCTGTAACACAGCGTAAGGGGCAGAGGACAGATGGACAGAGATCTCCCTCACTTCGGCAGGATGCACAACAAGAGTTGCCAGGTCACGTGAGGCACGGATAAAAACAGAGTGAGGTCCACACAAACATCAAACGTCCCACCCTGCCTCACCCCTACACGCCAGTCCACAGCGGTCTGGGAGACGCGGTGACAAAGCGGCAGCAAAGGCCAGGAGGCGGCCGGCAGAGACCAGCCATGGAGCCTCCACAGAAGAGCAGAGACTCGGCAGGAAGCTCAGAGCGTGGCCGGTGGGAGTGACCACGGCCCCCGCGGTCCAGCCCCGGGCACGGGGGGCCGTCAAGGCAGGAGTCACGCGAACAAGTTACAGTGGAAAGCACGCCAATCAGGGGGCTGTGGAAGGCACAAAGTAAGTCCCACACGTCTGGCCACACGCAGGAAAGAGGGAAGGCCGCTCGCCTGGCAGTGACACACGCTCGGTTACCCAGCACACGCGTCAGTCAACACACACGGCCAGCCCGGCCCGTGCCCCAATCGGGGAAAGACCTCCCCGGGACACACGGAGGGCTCCCTGAGGATGCTGCTTCGGAACAGCAAGCTTAAGCTACTGAAAACTTTAATGTTAGGGATTTTTTAACAAAAAACATCCATGATTTTTAAGTTTTAACATAGAGGTCATAAACCCAAATGCCACTGAAGCCGGCGGGCATGGGAGAAAAATGGTGACAGCTGGGGGTCTGAAAACCCAGAGGGTACATGCCCCGTCCTGAGGAGGACGGCCACCCCTCAGCCCCAGCTGGTGGCGGCCACGGGGAGCAGGGCCACGGGAGCCCCTGGACAGACGGGACCCTCAGCTGGTTCCAGGGCTGCCCCCCAGCACAGCCCAGTCAGAGCATCACAAAACCACTGAGCGCCTGGCTGCTTTGCTTCTGGGATGATAAAAGTCCTATAACTGCACAAAATTTAGCTCCAAGGAGTATAACTTAATTAAGAAGTGAAATCCTTCCCTTCTACCTCCCCTGATTGTTACCAGATTAGATCTCTATGTATCCTTTTTCTAGACACACAAAATGTTCCACGAGTTGCTTTTTTCACTCAACAATATGTCAGAGACCTCCTTCCCCCATAGTACATTCAGATCTGCTGTTTTGTTTCTTGGGGCGGGGGGGGGGGGGGGGGGGGGGTTGTGGCCAAATGGAGAGTTAGCATACAAAATCTCAATGCTGGGAGATGATGCGAGAGCTCCCGGCCAACCCCTGTCACTCAACGGACGGGGTCTGGGGAGGTCCTGGACACCTCCAGCCACACAGGAAAGAAGCCAGCCCCTCCCGGGGGGCCGGCCCCTGCACCTGTCACCAGCACCACACCACGTTTGCTTTCCAGAAGAGCTGAGCTAAATAAAAGGCAAAGCTTCCCACGTGGCAGGGGAGAAGGGAGATAAAATTATCTTAGAGCCAAGCGATGGACTGTAATCAGTAAAGAACCTCACACCTATCAACTCTGTGGGTTTTTTTAGTCAGCGAATATCCAGAATCACTCAATGATGAACTCGAAACTCATCCAGTTTACTAAATTAGAACTCACTCCGCAGTCACAGTCTACCTATTCCCACAGCATACTGGACAGAAGTGGAGGTAACTCAGATTTTCATGAAGTCCACCACCCTCCTGACTCAAGGCCTGAAAGAAATAGGGCAGGCCTGGGCTCCCAAGTAAGCCGCTCACCTGGACAACGCCAGCCACCAGGGGAAGAAAGGATCGACGCCTCGGCTGCGGAGACCATCCTTATAAAAGGACACACGTATGCAAAGGAAGAACCGTAAACTTCATATTTAAACTATGAATTCTGTTAGTGACTCAAGGTGCTGAAAAGCTAATTAAGTATTCAGACCTTCAGAAACTCCGGCCTGGCTCCCAGATACAGAAAAATCTATCTAAAGATATAAACTCCCTAGAGGCCAAAGCCTCCCTGCGGCTAGCTTTCGAAACATTTTAGGAAACTTGACCTCAAATCAAACTCGGCATTTCAGCAAGGGTCACTTAGAGCCTTTGAGAAACTGTATTTCAGATGAACAGAAATTACAGAAGGTGTTCTCTTATTCTGTTAATATAATTGCTTTATGAGAGAAATGTTTAGGTGTTTGGTGTTTTCTGGTATTCTTCATCTCAGCTAAATGGGAAGACCATCTCCCTACTGCTAAGCTAGACATGGAATATTCCAGATTGCTTTCCTTCTCCTTCCCTTCCAATCTCAAGTGAGATCCATCAGGAGTACAACCTAGCCGCCCTGTCTCTTGAGCCCCTTTCTGCCTCCAAGCCCTTGGTTAGGTTCTCAGCAAACCTCAGGGAGACCACAGCAATCACCTGGATTCATCCTCTGTCACCAATCCTTCCCCTCCCCCAGCCATTCCCCACCAAACCCCCGGAGGCATCTCAGTCACTCACTCCACAAATACTTCCAGAGCCCTTGTTAGATAGGTACCAGGCACTGTTCAGGCACTGAGGACAAAGCAGGTGCACAACCGGGTCCCCGCCCCCAGGATCAGCCCGGCGGTCCCAGCGCAGCCCGCTCTACTGAAGGGGTCAGCCAAGGTCTCGTTCCCAAAGGGATGTGTGAGCATGTTCTCAGGGAGGGGAGGGGAGGGGACCAACATGTCCGGGGAAGAGTGTTCTGGGCGGGGAGGACAGCAGGTGCAGCTCGGGAGCGCACACCTGTGCATCTGAGGACAGGGAGGGGGAACAGAGTGGCCCCCGTACAGGGAGCAGAGGGATACTCTCCCAGCTGCAACCAGAGAAGGTGGACGCACAGGGCTGCACAGCCCACAGCGACCGCAGGGAGCTTGTTGCGAGTGAAATGACTTCTATGCCCTACCTCCTTCCCAGAACTTCCTGGGAAATTTACAGATCGTCAGTACCTGAGAAAAATCAGTGGAGAAATAAGAGGAAGGTATTCCAATTCTCCTACTTGCTTAGCAATCGACACGGAATCCACTCAACAGCAAGTGCAAAGCAAGAGTAGGAAATGCTGAGGCGCGGAGGTGAAGGTGAAGACCGACATTTCCGTGAACTGGCCCAGGAGCGTGTGCGAGAGAAGCTACCCCGGTCCAACCACTCAGACTCGTCTGCACCTGACACCACGTTCTAGATGTGTGTTCAGAGTCCTGCCTGCTGCCACTGCCGAGTCACTCTCGCAAATAAAGTCAGTATGAATAACCTATACAGACCACACTCAAAACAAATCCCGTTCTATGTGGTGCCGTTAATCTTGCTAGAAGATCCGAATGCCAACATTGTTCAAATACTGCCCAATAATGTTCAGAGTGTTTCCCAGTGTTTGAATATTCCATACAAATGGGTCTCTGTAAATAGTAAGAAGCATGGTATTTCTCATTAAGCATTTTTTTTTTTTAAGATATCCATACCAATGAGTAAAGAGTGGCAAGAATGCTGGAAATTTTTAAGAAAGATAAAGTAAATCCATTAGCCTGTTTTGCTAGACCTGATTTAAATGTTGTAGAAGTATTTAATGAAAAGAACATTTTGAAGAGGAAAATGTCCTTTAACCGGAGAAACGCAAAGAAAAGATGTCAATGTCGTAGAAATCACACCTTGATCTAAAATCCAAACTAGCCAAACAAAACAAAAACAATTCAACAGCAAAACCAAATGAAGGCAACCAGAAAAATAATTTCACTGTTACAAGAGGAAATGAGTTTCTGTGAGCTCAGGGAGCCCGAATCTTTTCTAACAGGCAGTAAGCAGGCCCGCCCATTGCTCCTGAGATGCGATCTTTATCCTCCAAGGCTATTTGCTGCACAAATAACGGAAATCGGTGCCTGTGCTCACCACAGAACCCACAGGGAACTTCATCCCGATCACGGGCAACCGACAAAGGGCAAGACAGAGGGAGGGAGAGTGTGGAAGTTGGTGGCTTTCAAGGTCACAGAAGTCATCAGCATAGACTTACTAAGTGCCAGACAGCACTCCTGCCCATCAACTTGAGGGATCACCCATCCAATCCTCACGGCCACACTGAGAGACAGGTACTGTTATTACCTCCTCCCATCTTGAAAATGAAGAAACTGAGGCACAGAGAAATTAAGCCACTTGTCATACAGCTACTAAGCGCTGGAGCCAGATTCAAACCCAGACTCTGGCTCCAGATCCACACTGGCGGCCACCGCAGTTTCCTGCCCCGTGCTTCTTCAACCGGACCCAAGGACTTCAGGGCATGACGGGCAGGTTTTTTTAATATTTATTCATTTTTGAGACAGAGAACAAGCGAGGGAGGGGCAAAGTGAGGGGGACAGAGGATCCGAAGCTGGCTTTGCACTAACAGCAGAGAGCCCGACGTGGGGATCGAAGTCATGAACCGTGAGATCATGATCTGAGCCAAGGTCAGATGCTTAACTAACTGAGCCACCCAGGTGCCTAAACTGGCAATTTTTAAGAACTAATGGTTCCATGAATTCCCAATAACATCATCATTATTATTACCGTTTATCTGCTTCTTTTTTAAATTATAAGGACATTTTATTAAAAGGTGCACATAAGCTTTCACTCCCATGTGCTAATAAGTCGAATTCCCACGCTGAAAGCTTCTCCATCAATTTCATAAAAAATAAACAAGTGACTCCAGGCTGCTTACATCGCATACCTGAAAGAGCCCAGATAAACAACTTGGAATGAGCCAAACACCATGATGGAAAATGTCTTCTGGCATCTTCCCCTAATTGGAGAACTGGAATCTGTCACCATTCAGGCACATGAAATTCTAAGGACTTGGACCTACAACAGTCACTGCTTTGGTGTAAGTACATATTGGTGAGACACTCTCACTGCCCCCCGCCGCTCCCTTCAGGCAGCACCTGGAGAAGAGAATTCTGGCCGGAAAGAGACCGCGGTGCCGAGGGAGGCGGGAAAACACGCCGCGGGACGAACACCACACGCCAAGGACCTGTTACTACAACCCTAAGGGTTGGACGACAAAGACCCCACATCCTGTTTTAGTCGCCACACATGGCCTTTTGCTCCTCCAAGCAGCATGGGTCTCCAAACCCGCCTCCCCATACCCACGCCGCCCGCCCGGTCCCGCCAGGCACCGAGCCGGGCTGTGGCGCCAATGCCCGGGGGGTCACCCCCCCTCTTGGGTGGGCTGCCACACCTGCCACCCCACACGCAAAGGCCATCACCGACAAGGGACACCCAGGCTGCCTTGGCAGTGGCAGAGAAAGAGGAAGCGCTGAGTACCTCGGCCTGGCTCTGGATGTGGAAGATCTATGAGACAGGTAGGTGCTAGACTAAAGCCCAGAGAAGGTAAGGAACCCGTCCAAGGTCACACAGGACCGTCTGCGTGTAGACCGCTGCCCCGTCCTCACCGTCTGTTGTCATCGGATTTTAGTGGGTCTTCTCCCCAGGCTGAGCTGCCCAAAGACCACAAGATGGATTTTCACCAGCAAGAGAATGAGGCTTCGTGTACTGAGCTCTGCGTAGACGCCACAGCCCGGAGCGGGTGCTGACGAGGCACACAGGAGCACGAATGGAAACCGTGCACGGCACTCCGCTGGGACGTGCCTAAAATCAAAATCCATCCTCTCCTGGGGCGCCCGGCTGGCTCAGCCGGTAGAGCGTGTGACTCTTGATCTCGGGGTTGTGAGTTTGAGGTGGAGACGTTGCTTCAAAAGAAAATCTTTGAGACAAATCCATTCTCTGCTATGCAAAACTGTAAGAAATTTCAAGTGACTGTGTAAACAGGAAGAAGCATCTGACACCTCGTCTCGAAACAGGGGAAGCCGCTGAAGCAGAAAGGAAGGAAAGCAGGGAGCAGGGCCCAGCAAGAACACGGCTCCTTGGCGGGACTTGCAGGCTTTCCTCCAGTGTGTTAGGAGCACGTGCATTCATACGTGGTCACGCCCACGTGTGTGTGTGCATCGTCTTACGGTTTTTCTTCCTGACCCTAGCAACACAGCCGCCAGGTCTCCACGCCAGCAGGGAGGGGGGATCGGCAGCGGGAGTCCGCACGTCCTGTCCACACGTCCCCGGCAGCCTGGGCCTCCCGGCGACACACCGGCCACGACGACCCTAAGAGCACCGCACCCTTCGCAGAGCAATTCCACTCCTCCGACACGATGCGGTCATTGCGTGGCACGGCCTTCCGCTCGTGTCTCGTTATTCACCTTAGGATTCCAGAAGAGTCTCCCAGCACTGAGGATAAGCAGCGATCCATCATTTCAGTGCTCGTACCGGGCGGACATAACGTTTTAAATCCAGAGTGTCTTAAGGACCAGTTCACCGGTCCAGTCAACAGGGATAAAAGAAAACAAGGACTGGAAAGGCCTGCTTTCTGAAGCTTCAACCAGTTACACGACCTCAGGCAAATTGAGGTCTCTCAGGGTCTGCCTTTCCACCTGTGATACGGCAGGTGCGTGTTCACTGGGCACTGGGCACCAGTCAAGCATCCTACACACGCCGACTCACCGTGACCCCGCGACCACACCCGTCACCGGCCCCATCGCACAGCGGAGGAAACCGAGGCACGAAGTCACTCACCCGGCAGGAAACGGCACAGTGAGAATACAACACAGGCCGGCTGGGTCCAGCACGCCGCAGGATCCCGGGGTTTGTGGGATTCCTTCCAGCGTGACCCTCGGCGATGCTGGAATTCTAGGAATAAGCTGTGCTTCGTCCGTCACATTCATGCCAGCTTTTTGTCGTTGCTCAGTACCCTTCACAGATAACAAAGCCCTGATCTCCCAACACTGAAAGATTTAGTGTGGACACCAAAATCACGGCCTTTATTATTATTTTTTTTAACGTTTATTTATTTTTGAGACAGAGAGAGAGCATGAACGGGGGAGGGTCAGAGAGACGGAGACACAGAATCCAAAACAGGCTCCAGGCTCTGAGCTGTCAGCACAGAGCCCAACACGGGGCTCAAACCCACGGACCGTGAGATCATGACCTGAGCCGAAGTCGGCCGCCCAACAGACTGAGCCACCCAGGCGAAATCACGGCCTTTAATAAGAAAAAAAAGGTCAACCTAAAATGAACGAAAAATACACGTGGCGTTTCAAGCGCTTCTTGACCTTCCCGCTCTCGGCCGATGTAGGAAGAGCTAAGTCATTGGAGGAACTGAAAGGTGGATGGATGGATGCAAGACAGAGACAGGTTTTGCTTCTGGAAAAACTGAGACTGGAAATATGTCCACAACCGGTTTCTGGCACCCTAGCTGGTCTCCACTAATGTCTGACGGACTCTCCCCCACCACGGAGGATCCAGACAGAACCAGGAGAGAGAGCCTGCACGGAGCCACCAGGGAGCACATCCTCATCTGGGGGCAGAACATTTCCCCGAAAAGACGAGTTAAAATCTGAGACTCTTGCACAGGAGGTGTGAAAAACACCCTAGTTCACGTGCATTTCTTTTTTCAGAGCAACAAGTCTGAGGCCCGCGCTCTCTTCTTTCAAAGTCCCAGTCTCTCCCCAATCCAACTACCCTCGCCCGAATGCCTGCGTGAAATGACCACTTTCTAGATCAGAGATTCTAGGACCCGGCTGTGCACAAACTTGAGCCGTCTCATTAAAATGCAGATTTCTGGCCTCTGCACCCCTAGGTGACGGTTCAGTGGGTCTGGTATGAGGCTCAGGAAGCTAGGTTTCTGATAAACACCATCACCCACATACACACCTGCTTGCACATGTGCACACACGTCCCACCACGGCCCCGAACCCCTCCCCCTCTCGTCTGCACAGGTGGCTGCAGACCATGCCTGACAAACACAGGGCGCACAGGCTGCAAGAACAAAATCACAGCCTAAATGAGGTCTCCATATTGCCTAGGAGATGGCGGGGGGGGGGGGGGGGGGGGGGGACTTCTCCGCCCCCTTCCTTGTGCGTCCATCCGCGCTTCCCAGCGCTCCACCCTCAGAACAGACCTCCCTGCTCTCACCAGTCACTGCCAAGGCCCGTGTTAGGGGGGCTCCAGCTCTCCCTGTGCCCAGGAAGCCTCGGCAGCTTCAGCCAGTCCCTCCCGGCATCAGGGTGGCAATCCCGCGGGGCAGGTGGGGCCCCTGATCATCGCTGCACCTGAACCCCTCGTTCTCCATCCCTGTCCAGCCATGTGCCCACGCCGCACCTGCAGGAAGGCCGGGCAGGCCGGTGGCCACTGAAATGAGCCCCTAATTCGGTGAAACAAGGTTCTACACCATAGCGGAAACGAACTTCTACAAAACACCGTGACACTGAAAACCAACTTCAATCCTCTTGCGTGAGAGGCTCTTTTTACGGACCTGGCCTCCTATGCAATCAGGCCCACAGTTACTGGGGTTTCGGTTACCAGGACCTGCGGGCGCAAGGTTTCCGATTACTCTCAGGTACGATCCGGCACAGAGGTGCTGACAGGTGCCACAGGCAGCACTGAGGCCGGCTCCCAGGGCTCCCGGGCCAGCCCCGACACTGCACCTGCCGGGAGAGGACCACAGGAGGCCAAGGGGCCCTCCTGGAAGACAAGCAGGTGCCACCCAGAGCCCTGTGAGACCCCAGGCCTCAGGCCAAGTGCAATAACCTTTGGTCCAACTGGACATCAAAGAGCAGGACGCAAGCCCCTTGCACCCATACACATTCCTGTTCCGGTCGCATACGTTTACAGCAGCCGGGAGAGCACGTCAGAACGCTGGCTTTCCTGATCCAGGAAACGGGACGCAGATAGAGACCCACAGGGCAGGGCCAGGGGGTGGGTGGGGACAGAAAATACACACGACAAAGAAATGACCAGTGTGTGAGTCGGGGCTGTGCTCACTTTTGGGGGGAAGGGAGAGGGTCAAAGGTGAGAAGGGCACAAGTGCCTCTAGAGGGCTGGAAAATGTCTACTCCTTACCCTGGGTGGTGGTGACCTGTATTTACCTGGCGATGGTGGATTTTTGCTTGGCATACTTTAATGAAACCGTTCCGTTTTTCTAGAAGTCTGAGTCTGACTTTACGGCAAGCCCAGTGCCCTAGCTTTTACTGTTGGGGCCTCACATCCCTGACAGCCACTGGGCCGACCAGAACGTGGCACCATCAGAACCTCGCGATGATCCCCCGGGGCGGCCACACACCCAGGAAGAGCCACTGCTCTGCAGGGCTCTCAACATCCTGCAAGTCGAATGCAGTGCTGGCCAGGACACCACTTAATGAACAAGAGCACACGGGGGACCGGGAATCATGTGCAGTTAACGGATTATGATAAAAGAAGGTTCTACTCCTTGCAAAAATGCCATAAAGTGGCAGCGAACGAGCACAGATAAGCAGATCACTAAAACAGGCTCCTACACATAGGCCTGGCCCTGAGTGCCCTTTCCCGCGGGCGCCCCCCTCCTGTCCCCGGCCAGCTGCACCTTCCGCCCACCCCCTGGCACCTCGCTCATGACGGGCGTGGGAAGGGGTTAGCATAAGCCATTTTCTTCTCTTCCTAGACAGACTTGCAACGGTTTTTGCCCTTTACAGTTACCTTTCTGCCAGCTTTCTAGCAAACGAGCAAGGTGCTCATATACTGTCGCCTACCCTTTTCTGCTCTCCAAAACAAGCACCGAAGGGCAGAAACTGTTACTCAACTCAGTATCCCCAAGGCTTAGGACAATGTCTGGCACACAGCAGACATCCAGAGGTAGGTGCTAAGTGCACAAAAACAAAACTCATTTTCTAAAAACTACACCAGAGGAAGACGCTTGTATAAAACCCATACACGTGGTTCAGTCGGTTAAGCATCCGGCTTCGGCTCAGGTCATGATCTCATAGTCAGTGGGTTCGAACCCCGTGTTGGGCTCTGTGCTGACAGCTGGGAACCTGGCGCCTGCTTCCGATTCTGCGTCTCCCCTCTCTCTGCCCCTTCCCCACTCATGCTCTGTCTCTCTCAAAAATAAATAAACATTCTTAAAAACAATTTTTTTAACTCCCTATGTATCTGAAACCACCTTCGAGGACACTGAGGAATCCTGCTACAGCAAAGCAGATCACAGTGTCACCTGTCACAGGGCAGTGCCACGTGCTGCCTTCCACCACGTCTGCTTGGAACTGAGAAGGATGCCACACACTTCGGGCTGGATTCGGGGAACGGATCCCCGCATGCTGCCAGTGAGGTTACGCGAAAGACGCGTCTGGATAAGAAGGGGTTAAGGGCGTGCGTTGTGAGTCAGGCATGAACAGGTTAAAATCTCAACTCTACCATGACCCGAGTGAGGAACCCCATGTCTGGGAACGCCTCGTTCTGCCACAGGCGCCACATCCCAGGAATGGCGTGCCATGTGGCTCCCGGGCCTCCAGCTGGCTGTGGCGAGCGTCTTCTTCCTCGGGGCGGGATGCGTGAGTTGACCCACAGCGGTGTCCCGCACCTCGTCTCCGCGTTCCAGTGTCCTCCCCCACGGCTGGGCTGAGCACCGGTGGCCCGGGAGCCGGAGGAAGCCGTGTGGGCACACTCAGATGCCCCCACCCGGCACTCTGAGTCCGGAGCAAGTGGCACAGAGGGACAGGGACGGAGAAGAACACCGCCGAGGGGCACGGGGGGAACTACATCCAGGGCCTGGCTGGCACCAGCAGGTGCATCCCGACCGGGGCGTCTACGGCACGGCAGTGGCTTGGTCGCCCCACCGCACAGCGTTTGTTACGGTTCCGACGACCCAGCTCCTTTGACAACGGCTGGATGTTCTTATCTACGTGGACCGAGGCTGGGAAGTTCTGACAACCTTTGGCTTTCAGACGTGCAAGAGGAAGACAAAAGTAAGAAGCTAATAAACATCAAAAGAAGCGAAATCGGAGAAGCAACCGCTCAGGAAACGAGACCGAGCTCAGACTGACACGGCAAAAGCTGAGATTGACCGTGTGTGTGCCTCCGCGGCTTTTACCCTAACCTGTGATGGCGCCTTCGTTTCTGAAAACACACGCTCGCTCTATCACATCCAGAACACAGATCGATTTCCTTCGTGTTATCCTGTTCTCCGATTTCTCTGGGATTCACGGGAACCAGAGGACTGTGGATTATTAAACTCCTTCGCGTTCCGTGCAGTGAACAAATCCTTTTTAAAGGTCTGCTGTGCGCAGGGCACACGGCGGCACACCTGCAGCCGAAGTCATTACAAACGCGAGCAGCACAATTCAAATCCACCTGATGCACTTGTGATCCATGCTTGAAACCTTTATTGTGATCTGTTTTTTGTTAAAGTTTATTTCTTCTTTTCGAGGGAGGAAGGGGCAGACAGAGACAGCAGGTCCCACGCTGTCAACACAGAGCCGGACGTGGGGCTCGACCCCACAAAACGCGAGATCATGACCTGAACCGAAACCAGGAGTCAGATGCTCAACCAACTGAGCCACCCAGGTGCCCCCTGAAAACTTCATTTTTAAATGCACAACACCCAGGAGAGTACTCTGGGTTCTACACAGTATATTCTGCTAACACACACACACACACACACACACACACACACACACACACACGTGCAGGCAGATGGTCTGCAGGCCAGAGGCAACCACAGACGGGGTCTGCTTGGCCCACAGGGTGCTGGTGTCATTTAAGGCTTTCCGTCGGTTACTCAAAACTCCGGATTTCTACGAAGATGTGAGATCTGGCTCCCACCCCACACAGGGGCCACCATATGGCAACGCAGAGTGGACTCCGGCAGAATCTGCTCCTGCTCTAAGGGACACGCAGCCTTCCGCTGGGTCACAGGGCCCAGGCTCTGCTTTTATTTAATATCCAACCTGCTTCGCCCATTTGTCACCTGCCTGGCCCCCCAAGGCACTCCAATCTGGGCTTCTCGTTTCAGATGCATCATAAAGTGGGCTTTAAAAAAACAGACAAACACTTTTTTCAAATGTTTCAAAGTTTCCTTTTTCCATAGGGGAAAAAAGGGAGAAGACCTCTTTTCCCGGTTCAAACATTCCCCGAACGTTAGACTTTCCAGAAACATTAAATTTCTAAACTACTGTATCTCTTATTTCGTCATTACGTTTTGCACGTAATGTCTGCCTTCCAGGAAATGATGAAATGGCATCATTTCTTCACGCCCCACCTCTCGGGTGTGCGGAAGGGGCTGGGAACGTGTGTCCAGTTCACTCTGAGAACAGCAGGCGAGAGCTTTCAAACGCTTTTGCCTTGACCATCACATTTCTAGAACACCTCAAGCATCTTCATTTTCTGAGCAAAAAGCATCTGGTACTTTTAAGTACCAGTATTTTTAAGCAGCGGTATGTACGTATTTCTATTTCTTCCACACTTCCTTTTCCTCCCACTAAAAGGAAGCAGATGAAAGCCCTCACACTTTGCGGGCTTACACAGCCCCAAAAGGAGCTTGAAAATAACGCTGCTCACGAGCGTGGACGATGCGTGAATGAAGAAAGCGACGAGGGAAGAAACAAATACACCGGAGGGCAGAATGACCGTGTGTGTGTGTGTGTGTGTGTGTGTGTGTGTGTGAGCCGGGGGGAGCCGCCAGGACCCCTTGCTGTCCACCCCGGGGCCTCCAGCCACTGGGCCCCCTCCAGGCCACACCGCCAGCCTCGTCACGCCCATCGCGCTCAGAACTCCTAGCCTCAGCTTCCTGCCCCTTTCCTGAACAACCCTCAGCACACAGTGGGACTGTGACCGTTCCTCCGGGAACAGGGGAGAGTAATCTACCAGGCGCTGAGGGGGGGGGATTTCTTTGCCAGGAACAAGGAAGTGCTTGCAGCCTGGGGCGCCTGCGGGGGTAGCAGTGACGTGAATGCAAAGTTTGGGTGTTGGGGGGGGGGGGGGGAGATGAACAGTGAGGATGCGGGGACACGGGGGCACATGACCTCACAAGGAGCAGAGATCTTGGGGCAGAAAAGCTGGCTCATTTCTGGCTGGGAGGCGATAAAACGTACCGGGTAACAGCATGGACTCTGGAGTCGAGAGGGCCCGGGGTCAGCGCTGAGGCCGCCGCTGTGGCGGCTGGGCCTCCTGGACGAGGCCGGCCTGTGCCCACACAGCGGGCTGCTAGTGGGGCCTGGGACTAGGCCCAAGATGGCGCCCCATGCGCCCCACGCAGCGACCTTGTCCACGGCTGCCCTAGGAATTGAGGGCTACGTTTCTTAAGGCAGTTTTTACGAAACTGACGAGGCACTGCACACTGTGGGCCTCCAGGGAACAGATGCCATGAAAACCGGAAAACTGTTCTAGAATTCCCGGGCTCCCCTTCCCAGAAGGAAGGTCAGGGACCGCTTCACGGTCTTTATTGTTTGAACCAGCCTTTCTCACTGGCAGAAAAAGTCACTCAAGAAGCATCTTGGGCACCTGGGTGGCTCAGTCGGTTAAGCGTCTGACTCTTGGCTTTGGTTCAGGACAGAATCTCATGGCTCATGAGTTCGAGCCCCGCATTGGGCTCTGCTGTGTCAGCACGGAGCCTGCCTGGGATTCCCTCTCTCCCTCTCTCTGTGCCCCTCCCCTGCTCTCCCTATCTCTCTCTAAATAAATGAACTTAAAAAGAAAACAAAAAAATAGAACCAGAGTTCAGTCACAGAAAATCACAGAGTGATTGTAGTCAATCTGTTATGAGCCCCAGGTAACATTACAGTGTTAGGGATTAGAAGGAAATGGGCGTGCCTTTGGACTTCAACTCTTCTGAATTTATTATTTTAATAATCCAGAAAACACTCAACATAATCTGGACCCTTAAGTATAGCTAATGCCGCTGCATTACACATGAAATTCTTTTTAAAAGTGAAAATGAAGGCCCAGTGAGTGAAACGAGAGAAACCCTCAAGGCCCATGCACCACCGCTCGGCACCCACAGTTCCCCATTAGGGTCCCAATAACATTTGTACTGGGGGCCCCTCGGTTCTGTGCCACGTCAGTAAAGGTAGGAGTAACTGCTCCTGCCCTCGATCCTTCCAGACAAGCTCGGGGACAAAACAGTCTTTGCCTCTGGCCAGAATTTTATCAAGTCCAACTGCAAACATCACTTATCTCTTGCTGGTCAAGACTTTGATCAAATTACTGACCAAAAGTGGAACCACCAATGGCTGCCTCGTAAATTCCATTTGTTTCATAAACAAATCCTTTCTCTCTCAGGGCCTACAGAGAGAAAAGTAAACCTGAAAAGGTAAAGAGATAAAGAAACACAGCTTTACGGGGGTCGTTTTGCCAGTGGGCACATTCCCCACCCCAGGGAAATGTCCCTTTTAACAGTCAAGATTTTAAGGGAGCGTCACAGCAAAGGGTTAAGAGTCTGAAGAATAAGAACTAAGAAAAGCAAACTAGAATCGATGCCCCCAGTATCTTCTCCACTTCTCTTCAGCAAGCGCTGGTGCATCCAGGAGGGTAGTCCACGGGGGGCACTGAACAAGCCCAGCACACGTGCCAGAGCGCGAGCCCTGCACGTCTCAGGGCCAGAGTAGAACGGGAGGCTAACAATGTATATAGCAGTGCGATGACGTCTGCTGTGTATCCTATACGTGCCAGGTACTGTGCTGAGCACAATATATACACGGGGCTCATGTACCTGTGCACATACGTAGCAGAGACAAAAACATCTACAAAACTCACATATATACACATGTACCTATATGTACGTATAATCTCACTTAATCCCTGAAACAGCCCTGGAGCAAACAACGTCTCCGATGTACGGACAAGGCTAGCTAACTTCCGCGTGGTCACACCAAGAAGCCGGGATCTATACCCCGGTCTGTCCAGGCTCTTTCGCACCGCCCACGGAAGGTGGGGCTGACAACAACTGAGCGGCCACACAGGAGAGTGAGGGAGAAAATGCCACCACCGTGCATCTGGCAGAGGTTCTGAGCAAGGGCCGGCCGGCCAGCTCTTCAACTAGAAACAGGACCACAGCAGAGACCGTCCGGCCGGCTGAGCGTGCTACGCGGTGCAAATCCAGGAGCGCGGGCGAAGGCCACCTCTTCCAAGGCTCACAGCCCTTCGTCCCGTCTAAACACGGCGGCTCCTGGAGCTCCCACCGCGGGACGAGATGCGCGAACGAGGATTCTAGATACCGCATCGTATGGCGTTCCCAAGTAGCCCAGGAGTCAAAGTCTGTGCAGCCTCCTCCAGCGGATGAAGGAGGGGTGGTGGAGGGGCGAGCCCCTTCCCCCCGCCTGCACCCCAATGTTCTCATTTGCAGATCACAAAGGCCAAGATGCACAGCCCCCTCCCCATAAAATGACAGAATTCACCGGATTCAAGCGTGCTGCGCAGCACTCTAAAGGCCGAAAAGGGGGTGGGTGGCGAGAGGTGACAGAAGGGACTCTCAGAACATCACAGTCGTCTGCTCTGCAAACTGGGTTTGCGGGGGGGGAGGAGGGGGGCAAAAATATATACATATATATTTACATATATAGGCGTACATATGTACAGATAGGTATATATATGAGCAGGTTCCATTGTCAAACCCAAGACTACGACCTTGCTAAAATTAGAAGGAAACACAGTACTGCAGAGAGATGCCCACTTGTTTGTTATTTTTTTTTTATTTTTTTTTTTTTCTGAGAGGGAGAGAGAGAATCCTAAGCAGGCTCCACGCTCAGTGAGGAGCACGACTAGGGGCTCAATCTAGGAACCGTGGGATCAGACCTGGGCCGAAACCAAGAGCTGGCTGCTTCACCGACCGAGCCACCCGGGCACCCCGGACTTTCTGAACGGAATAGAAACACGTTGTGGATGTCTTCTCCACGTTCTGGACACTCTCTTGCCCTATCCTCTCCTCATCCCCCTCTTCTCTTACTATGGATGTCAGGGAAACACAGTGCCTGTCTCCATCATTAATGTGGAATGCAGCCCAGAGTGCTGAATGCTCACAGAACTCTCCAGAAAGCTCTCCTGAGAGCCCCTCCCTGCCAGCACTGCCAGCGGCTGCTGGGCACACCCACTGGACCTTGGAAGCCACGGCCCCAGCAGGGGCAGAAACACTCCGATGCCTTCTGAATCTTTTCCGAGTTCCACAGAAAATCCAAAGAAAAATAAGGCAAGGAAGTCTAACCATTCATCTCTAAAAACACAGGCTTCAGATCTTCCCAGAGCTACCTGGGGAGAGCTACCTACCAGCCCCGCTCCCGGCCCTGCCCTCGTGCCACTCCTAGGGACGTCACACCTCCCACGTGGGACTGCGTGGGACCCCCAGAGGCTTTCCTAAGCAAAGCCGAGCGGCAGCTGGTAAGTAAGCTCGCCAAGCAGCCGGCGCTCATTTGGCCCCGGCTTCTGACCCCGGAGACGCCCACGAGGAGGTGGGGGACAGACACATCGCCCCACAGGTGAGTCCCCACCTCTTTAAACAGAAACACGGCCAGATCACCCTCGTCACAGACTCGACAGCTGACGTCTCCGATGTCACAACCGTGGCCTCCACACAGGCCATCGGATGCTGGGGTTTCGTGTGCGAAGCCAGCAGCCTCTGAGCCCCTCGGCCAGTACACTGATCTCGGGGCCGCTCAGTCACTCCGTCCCCGCAGTCCCCAGCTGCAGCTGGAGGGTACACCCCCTTCCAGCAGAACAGACGAATTCCATAAACGCCACTCTTTCTTCTCATCCGCCTCCAACGGCGGGGGGGCCACAGTGGATAGAGTATTTCATTCACACTCTGTCTGAAGGGCAAGTTTCTCCACAGCAGCAAAAATTCGCAGCCAGATGAGGGGGCCTATTCGTGACAATCTGAAATCACAAATGACAGAGCTCCGGCCCGTCTCCTGTGTTTTCTGAAACACAAAAGAATCACCTGTCTCGGGAATTGAACTCACTTTCCGTGGCACCGCCCACCACACTGTAACGCACACAGGTGATCCACGTCTCCCGGGAGAAGGTGCTGGACACGTATCATCGCAAGTGCCCTCAGAGCGGAACCCTACGTGATGGTCGCCCTGGGGGCAGACAATCGAAATCGCCCGGAAACGAGAACAGTTCGCTTCCTCCTTGACTCTCGGTCTGGCCTACAAACACCGCACAGACCTGGGGCCTCACGCCCTGGGAGCCGACCAGCTCTGGCCAAGATCTGAACGGGTATTTTCTGCGAGGAACAGTTGCAGTTCCGCTTTTGATTTTTAACAAGGGTTTGTTTTCCTTTGCCGACCCTCAGGATTTAAAACAAAAAAGTCTTCCAGGCGCTTCAGGGCACTCCAGTTAAGCGGAGGGTCACCAAGGAAATGTTTCGCTCGTGCTCGGGCCAGAGCTTCCGAAGCGGACGAGTCGCAGAGGCATCAAGTCTGGTCACTGAGGAGGATGACAAACCCCAGGAGACGTCGGCCGGACGTCGGTCAGCTGACCCATCGCCATCCACACGGTCCCCTCCGCACCCCAAGCCGTGGCCCCCGCCCGCTAAGTCACAGGCGCGGCTCCCAGAATCCACGCAGCACCACGCACGGTAAGAGACGGCGACACGGCCCCGGGGGGGGGGGGGGCCGGGGAACGAGCGCAGGGACGACAGGAGTGGCTGATGCACTGTCACCTACAAGAAGCCGCCATGCGCTGACATTCCGTGTTTTTAAAGAGCACAAAGAGCCCGGCATCGCTGCAGGACGGTGCTTCCTAGGTGCTTTAGTCCAACCTCAGGACAGGAAGGAAAACTGCCCCCAGACCGTCCGTGGCTTTAATACGAAGAGTCGGTGACTTTCCAAACCCAGGAAGCCCACGAATCCCATTTCCTCAAAGGCTGAGGGAGCAATACCGAGCCCAAGCTCTCACGTGGAAAGCGGCCTCTCGGTTCCACACACGGCCCTCCCAGAAGGGCACCAGGACGTCGGCAGGCTCCCCCGGCAATCAGCACACGCAGAGCCGTCCGTCTCGCTTCCCCTTCCGGGGACGAAGTCGGCGGCCAGCGCAGGGCCCTCTGCCGGAACTCCGTCATCCGGGCGGCCACCGGGGCCGAGCGACCCTCCCTCGGGTTATCAGGCGGGGCAGGCCTGCCTTCCGCTGAAGGGGCCGTGCTCCAGCGAGCAGGGAGGACCGAGGACGCGCCCCCCACGCGGGGAGGACGGCAAGCAAGTGCACGCGTCCCCGGGAGCGCACCGGCGGCGATCCAGGGTCAGCTGGCCGGTATTAAAAGAACCACACTGCCCTCCTAAAAACCGCCCAATCCCAGCAGAAACCTGCTAGCAGAGTTAAAGCTCCTTTTTTTCCCAGTGTTTTTCAGCCGCTCTCTGGCGACCTGACAGCCCGAGCTTGAAGGCCCTGGGGAAGCATTTACTAGGGATCAAAACCACAAACACGGCCTCGCTCTCTGGGCCCGATTTGCGCGTCTCTCTGGCCGGCCGCGGAGTGCCCTCTGTGGGTGGTCAAGGACAAACGGCATTAAAGCCCATTATCCCCATTCCCTGTAAGAAGGCTTAACGTGTCAGCTGCATTTTAATCTAAGGATTATACGCTTGCCCTCTGAAAACTGCTTTCAGAAACATCAATAAAGAGCTTTTTTTGTTTTAAGGATTCTTATTTTTTGTCTCAAAGCCCAATTATTTATAAGTTTGTTGGTATTTTATATCTGAGATGAAAGCCTTTAAGAAGAGGCAGCGGCTGCGGCAGCGTTAACAAGAAAGCCAACATCTCTGCTGAGAGAATCTAAATATATATCACGCCTTAGAAATGAGAGAATGCCAGTTACCGCTCGCCACCACAGGCCTGCCACCAAACGTGGACGGACCGGCCCTGCCCTGGAGATGCTTAAGGGGTCCACGTTGACTTCCTGCTAAAGACACTGAAATGAACACACATACTCAGTCTGTCTCTCTTCTAAAACCACAAAACAAGAATAATTAAGGCTTTTCAAAAAATATTTATTTTTGAGAGAGAGAGAAAGAGCAGGGAGGGGGTGCAGGCTCTGAGCTGTCAGTACAGAGCCCGACGCAGGGCTTGAACACCCACACCTCGAGATCATGACCCGAGCTGAAGTCAGACGCTTTAACAGCTGAGCCACCCAGGCGCCCCAATGTGAAGCCTCATTCTTAAACATGAACAGACACTCAAGGACTATCAGGCAAACAGAGGAAGTATCTAATGTGAAAGACAGAAATGGGAGGAGAAAAAAGCAACATAACAAATTATGCAGGGAAAAAAAAAAGCTTCAAAAAGAAGGAAAAAACATATGATTGATCTCCTCAGAGGACTAAGAGAAAATACTGTCCTGAAATAGTAAGATTCTGTAAAACAGAAGCATTCACAGAACAGCCACCATGAAAAACAGAGCTGTCAGAAAATAAAACTGTAAAACATGAAACCTTTAATCAAAGATTCAAAAGCAAAGTTGAGAAAATATTCGAAGAGAAACCAGAACAAAGACAAGACAGCCAAGGCTAAGTCCGCACTAACAGGCACATCAGAAGGAAAGAAGAGAGAAGACGGAGGGAAATCAATAATGACATACTTCAAGAAAATTTCTAAAAACGAAGGACATGAGTTGCCAGCCTGAACGCCCATTTGGATCTCAGCAGAACAAGTGAACAGCGGCCCTCCCCCACCAAGGAATATCATCACGAAATTTCAGAACGCAGAAGATAGAGTCAGAGAGAAAAGGAAAAATCACATCCGACAAGGGGGCCGGGAATCAGAAGGTGTCAGGCTTGTCCAATCAACGCTAGAAACCAGAGGACAAAGCACCAGCCTTGCCTGTTCAGAGGTTCAGAGATTCCCACCCTGGAATTCTACACCCAGCCAGACCGCAAATTAAATACGAATGTGACGTTCTCAGATATAAAGCAATTCAGAGGAGTCTCACCTCCCATGTGATCTGTTAGGAAGGTTCCAGAAGATGTGGTCTGCCAAACCAAGGAAGTAAACCAAGACAGGAGACGATATGAAATGAGGGAAACAGGGAAGCCAGTACAGGGGCAGATCAAAGGAGCCCCAGAGCGATCTGAAGGCAGAGCCCATGACAAGATGTGGCACACAGCAGGCCGGGGCAGTGCTGTTTGCACTGGGACGGGGCCTGACACCCCAGTGGAGATGGCGTCCACGAGAGAACACGGACATGATACCCGACGTCTTCACGTATTGTGAGGAGATTCACGTAGAAGGCCACATTAGGGGCTAGGGCACCGATCCTTTAAAACAAGACACTTACTAAGTCCAAGAAAAACAAAATCTGCGTGCAGGAAAGGTAAGGGGGTCCTTGCACGTAGGCTGCACAGGGGTCTGGCCCTACCTGTGGGGGCCGCGTTCCAGGACCCCAGAGGAGGCCTGAAAACACAGACAGCATCGGAACCCACATGGAACCCTAGACAGTCTAGAAACCAGTCTTTATGCCACACACATGTCGAAATCACCTCCTGGCCAAACAAACCTTAGTTTCCTCTAAGCTCCTAATACTGGATCTGATTACTTTTTAATGTTTATTTATTTTTTTTGGGGGGGGGGGGGGGCAAGCGCACAAGTTGGGGAGGGGCAGAAAGAGAGGGAGAGAGAGAATCCCAAGCAGGCTCCGTGCTGTCAGCGCAGAGCCCGCACGCGGCCTGAACCCACAAACCAGGAGATCAAGACCTGAGCGGAAACCAAGAGTCGGATGCTCAACTGACTGAGCCACGCAGGCGCCCAGTACTGGATCTGATGGAACAGTCGGCAAACGTTCCAGGGTGAGGGCCCACCCCAGATATGGCTGACCTTCCCGAACATGTGAACGATGCCGGCGTGGACCCCCTCGCAGAGACGCTCCCTAAACCCACGTGGCGGCGCTCTGTACGGGGACCCAAGACCAACCTGCAAGCCGGACCCGCTGGCACAGCCGCCCTCAGGAACAGTCCTTCCAAGCCACAGGCTACTCTGTAGGAGATTCTCCTCTGTGCTCCCTGCACACACCCCATAATCGGGACAGAGACAAGTGTGGGAACAGGAAGAAGTCAGGACGCCTGACTACAGCAGTGACACTACAGCGTGACTCTGGACTTCCACACCCTCACCCATCAAATGAGGGGGACGCTGTGCTGGCAGGGCTATCTTCGAAATTAACAACAGAACGAGGGGCGTCTGGGTGGCCAGTCAGTTGAGCGTCCGACTTCGGCTCAGGTCACGATCTCACGGTCCGTGAGTTCGAGGCCCGCGTCGGGCTCTGTGCTGACAGCTCGGAGCCTGGAGCCTGCTTCGGATTCTGTGGCTCCCTCTCTCTGTGCCCCTCCCCCGCTCATGCTCTAAGAATAAACACATATCAATTTAAAAAAGAGAGAGAAATGAGCAACATAACGAGCGTTAGACCAGCATGTATCAGGCACTGCTCTCAGTGCCCTGCAAATATCCATTAATTTAAGCCTTCCCAGAACCCTATCGGGTAGATCCCTTTATCTCCGCTGCACCGTTGAGGAGACTGGGGCGCAGAGATGTTAAGTGATTTGTCAGAATCTTACGTGGCTCATGACTGAACCCACATTCTCAACCACGTCTTCGTCCCGCCTCCCGGACGCCTCTCTCAGGTCAAACAAGAGAACACTCCTAATGCAAACCATACGAAGATACACGTATCATCATCATCATCATCCCCATCATCAGGACGATCCCAGCAGCCGATGACGTTCCGGGAAAGCACCCGATTTCTGGAGGGAACCCTGCAGGGCTGCTGCCAGTCAACGCTGCCTCCTTGGGCTGACATTGACCTCGGGCCGTCAGTACGGAGTATGCGACCTGGACGGCCCAGTGAGGACAGGCAGGCCCACGCCCCGGCCCCAGTGCCTGGCCCACGCGAGGCAGAGGGTCAAGAACGTGGCTTGCGTCCCGCTGATCACCGTAACAGGGTGGGCCCCGAGCTGCCAGAGCCCCCGGCCTCCCAACAACTGCAGACGCGTCAGGACGCGTCGGGACGTATCTGGCTCCGTGACGAGCCTGATCACGCTGATCCTCTTTCTGACACACATTTCACTCTACCAAGCGAGGTTCACGGGCACGTTAGTACTTTTCCCTCTCTGGATGCAAAAGCTGACAGACTGAGGACGTCAATCCTAATTAGCTAGCCTTGACAAATTAAACGCTCCTCGGGCCGGAGTTCCCGAAGAAAGCGCTCCCTATTATTAGAACAGAAGAGATCCAGTTTTTCTAATGCCACAGATTGGGTGATTTGGCCCATCACCAAATTTGTTTCAGAAAACCTTATTTTTGCCCAAAGAAGTTAATGGAGCCTACGGTTTCCAGCTGTGTGAGGGAAACGCCCGTGGTATGTCTTCCCCTCCATCTCCTCAAGTCTCGTGTTTCGTGTATCCCTAAATCTGAACCACTATTAAAAAATTACTACAATGAAGAATACTACATTCCATACTACATTCATTACTACAATGAATTTGTCAAGACATTTTAAACACAAGAGCAGGAAACGTAAATGGGTATCTTTTCTTCCTCGTAACTACACCTTAACTTTAGTTTCTTATAAGTTTTTTTAATATTCATTTCTTTTTGAAGGGGAGAGAGAGACAGAGCACGAGTGGGGGAGGGGTAGAGAGAGGGAGGGAGACACAGCATCTGAAACAGGCTCCAGGCTCTGAGCTGTCAGCACGGAGCCCGACGCGGGGCTCGAACTCACGACTTTTGAGATCATGACCTGAGCCGAAGTTGGAGGCTCAACCGACTGAGCCACCCAGGCGCCCCTATACTTTAACTTTATTAATTTTGGCAACAAAACCAGTGTAGAGTTTGACCCCCATTCATTAAGCTGACCCCCACCCCGCACCTGCTGACCTTCCTCTCTGCGGTTCCTGCAGACAGACCCTCCCGAGTCTCCAGTTTCAAGGGAAAGACCGCTCCCCCACATCACTGCCCCCCCAGTGGTTGCACGTAGCATCCCACCCGATGTCGGATGTGTCCTAAGGTGAGGAGAAGACACTACCACACCATCATGCATTCTCACATCTGTAGATTATTACACGCAGCTAAACACCTGTAACTAAAACATCCAAAGGAACCTTCAACCTCACTTCCTAAAGGATGTTGTGGGCCACGACGGGGTGGTTTACGGGGTTTACGGGGAGGTAAGTCGAGGGCATTTCCCTTCTGTGTGTTGGAGGGCAGTGTGGGGTGACAAAGGGGCAGCGACTCACAGCCCGAGGCTCCACCCATAAAGCATATACGAGGACACGTGAAAATGCTAACGGGGTTACAACGATGTTAAAAGCCGTTTCACCAGTCTCAGTCCATCACAATGCCCGCTACAGCCCCCGATTAAGAAAAGACGAACTTTAGGGGCACCTGGGTGGCTCAGTCGGTTAGGCATCCGACTTCGGCTCAGGTCATGATCTCGCGGTCCGTGGGTTCAAGCCCCATGTCGGGCTCTGTGCTGACAGCTCAGAGCCTGGAGCCTGTTTTGGATTCTGTGTCTCCCTCTTTCTCTGACCCTCCCCTGTTCATGCTCTCTGTCTCAAAAATAAATAAATGTTAAAAAAAAAAATTTAAGAAAAGACGAACTTTTCCAACCCCATGTGAGCAAACACATAAGCAGGCCAACGGACACTGTTACACTACATTCCAGACTTCACTACCTCGTGTGCGGTTCTTTCTGTCAAGGTGCGTTATTTATTATTCAAGTAGCCCGAGAGCAGAGGTCGGCTTGGCTTGCTTTGATAAGCACGCCAAAGTCCACGCCTTATCCAGATATGCTGCCTTCCAACGGTCCGGTGTCACCACATGTCAACAGTTAGGACCTTTGACACAGTCATTTCTACGTACGTCGTGCTGCATTTGCTTACAACTGAAGTAACCATTAGATTATGGAGAGTAAGTGCTCATCAAATTTATACAATTAGGAAATATAACCAACAGGACATCTGCATGGCTCAGTTGGTTAAGCACGAGATTTGATCTCAGCTCAAGTCTTGATCTCACAGTCATGATTTCAGGGCTAGAGTTGGGCTCTGTGCTGGGTGTGGAGCCTACTTAAAAAAAAAACTAAAAGAGAATTTTGGGGCACCTGGGTGGCTCAAATGGTTAAGCGTCCAATTCTTGACTTTGGCTCAAGTCATGACCTCACCGTTCGTGAGATCGAGCCCCACGTCAGGTGCTGCGTGGACAGCATGCAGCCTGCTTGGGATTGATTCTCTCTCTCTCTCTCTCTCTCTCTGACCCTCCCCCACTAAGTCTCTCTCTCTCTCTCTCTCTCTCTCTCTCAAAATAAATAAATATTTAAAAATTTGTGTTAAAAAAGGAAAGAACTGAGGCACCTGGGTGGCTCAATCGGTTAAGTGTCCGGCTTCAGCTCAGGTCATGATCTCACGGTTTGTGGGTTCAAGCCCCGCTTCGGGCTCTGTGCCGACAGCTCGGAGCCTGGAGCCCGCTTCCGATTCCGTGTCTCCCTCTCTCTCTGTGCCTCCCCTGCTCTCACTCTGTCTCTCTCTCTCTCTCAAAAATAAATAAACAGGGGCGCCTGGGTGGCTCAGTCGGTTAAGCAGCCGACTTCAGCTCAGGTCATGATCTCGCGGTCCGTGAGTTCGAGCCCCGCGTCGGGCTCCGTGCCGACAGCTCAGAGCCTGGAGCCTGTTCCAGATTCTGTGTCTCCCTCTCTCTGACCCTCCCCTGTTCATGCTCTGTCTCTCTCTGTCTCAAAAAATGAATAAACGTTAAAAATTTTTTTAAAAATAAATAAATAAATAAATAAATAAACATTAAGAAAATTTTAAAAAATAAAATAAAAATAAAATGAAAAAAAGAACTGTAACCAACATATTTGTTTAAAATTGGGGATTTGGGAACTGCACTTCCATATCATGTTTTTGCTCTGATGTATGAAAAGCACAATCCTGGACAGGACCTCCAAGTTCACAGGAGGCTCGTAAGTTCCACAAGGGCAAGAACCATGTCTGACAATCACCGTTTTGTGCCTCACATGTAATAGCTTCTCTGTAAATACTTGTTGGGTAAGTAAATGAATAAATAAAGGCTTTAACATCAAAGTTACTGGTCCCGGGCTATTTCAAGACTACAGAGGTTACTGCTACCATGCCTTTGCTTTTATGAAGTAAAGCAGGAGTTGACAAACATTCTGTAAAGGGCCAGATGGTAAATGCGTTCCGTGTTCTGGGCCAGACAATCACCGCTGCAGCCACTCCACGGGGCTCTTTCACAACCGTTCAATTCTGCTGCTGCAGCTCAAAAGCAGCCACAGACAAAACATATGCAAATGAGCAGGACCGCGTTTGAATAGAACTTTATTTACAAAAACCAAATCTGGTCATAAGCCCGTCCCCCAAAGGTGCCACTTCATGGTTTTTTTTAAATTTTTTTTTAAACGTTTTATTTATTTTTGAGACAGAGAGAGACGGAGCATGAGCAGGGGAGGGGCAGAGAGAGGGAGACACAGAATCGGAAGCAGGCTCCAGGCTCTGAGATGTCAGCACAGAGCCTGACGCGGGGCTCGAACTCACGGACCGTGAGATCGTGACCTGAGCCGAAGTCGGACGCTTAACCGACTGAGCCACCCAGGCGTCCCCCACTTCATGTTTTTTTAAAGGAATATAAAGCTATTTACTGACCACCGTTTACCAGTATTTACAATAAAGTAAACAACATACAGTTGGGTGACATTCTGACTACAAAGTTATTGTTTTTTGTCGTTTCTGCTGAACCAGTAACTCAAATACCGAGAAGACTGAGCCCACCTGTAAAGAAGAGCTGAGGTCAAGAATTTAGATTACAGAGGTTCCCCCCACACCCCTGCCATTTACTCCAGCAGGTGCTAAACCGCCAACATCTCTACCCATCTAATTATGATCATGTGTCCATGAATGAAGTCTTGGACCTTCCCTGAAACATGACCTTTTAGTCAACACAACACAGCAATTTCAACTTCTTGGAAAGGAATGGTTCACAAGAAGGAACCTTTAAGTGTCCATTTAACAAAGTTTTGCTTACCTAATTAACACGCACCAGGACCTGTCTAGTTTTCTCATGTGGGTGGGGAGGTTGTCGGGAGTGCTAAAATTTCCCTGAAAGGAAACGTCAACTTGAATTTGTAGGACTGCAGATATGGATTTGATACGGCTGCTTTCAAACTGTCCAATTTAAATTGTTACATTACATTTAAATTGTCCAATTAGTTACAAAATGTGAAAGGTTAAGGCTTCAGGAAAAATTTCAATTTAACTTGAAGGGATTTATTTCTGGAGGTTGCTGAAAATGATGGCATCCCAGAAACATGGGCTTATCTATGGTTATAAAATGCTGTTTTTATTTTGGGGAATGTTGAAAAAACGAACGAATGAACGAACGAAAGAGAGAAAGAAAGGAAGAAAACCATTTACATGTGTATTGTAAGTATGCACACACACAAAAAAACCAATTAAATAAAAAGATTGGTCCTTAGGCATACAGGAGTTAAACACAAAATCTGATTGAGTAACAACTCTGAAGGTTTCCCCTAACATTTAGAAAAGGAGCTCTCTAATGCGGGGGAATAATACACCGTGGTCTCCAACATTCTTTTCTGATGAAGGAAGCAACTCCAGAAAGCACTGGTTACTCTGGACAAATAAAAGGAACCACTCTCTTATAATGAACGTGCTATTCACTAAAGGTTCCAAATTGGTGGGCTTGCTGAATTCAGCCACACGTTTGGCCGGGTCAAGCATCGGGCAGGGCACATGCACCCGTTGTCCACGGTGCCCATCCCCCCTCACTGCACAACCCCCCTCCCCCCCGCTAATCCCCGTCCTGCTACGAGCCCGCCCGTAAGAGCCTCTGACCTTACACCCCAAATTCCACAGCACACCTGGCTTCCGGGATGTGGCCACACCCATACCTGTAAGTCCTTAGCCAGACCCCGGGGCTCAAGAGCGAGCCCGTGACTTCCCACTCTCTGCCCTTCATGTAACACCTACTATCGACACCTGAGGAATATTCACGGCTTGCCTCCTGTTGGATATATTCTGCACAGTCTCCTCGGAGGGGCTGTGGAAAGGGGAATAATGGCAGAGAAGAGGGTGGAGAAAATGTGCAGGCAGGGAACAGAGGGGAAAGGGACGTGGTGAGTCCCGCGAGAAGGGCCGAAAGACCACCCAAGGCTTCTCCCCACCGTGTCTGCTACCTGGATTCCTCCTTCATGCAACAGCAGCAGCGGCACAGGAGGGACAACCAGGACTGTCCCCACTGTAGCCACAAGTACTGAACCTCGTTTAGTCCTCCATTCTGTCGGGGGGACACTCTGAGCAGGGGAACCCCCCAGAAGTACCTGCACCTGGGGGAATGGACGCACGGTCACCTTCTGAGGCAACGGGACGCTCTACAGCAAGGACAAGAACGATCTGGAACTCTCTCTGAAGCGCCGCTGAATGGGAAAAGCCAGACACCAAGCGGGTCAGTCCGCGTTACGTGTGACGCGCATACAGACAAAAACAGGCGAAACGAATTTACGCTCTTTGAAGTCAGGAGAGTAGCCGCCCGTGGGCGAGGCGGCGTCCGGGGTCCAGAAGGAGGCATGAGGCTGCGGTGGAAATGTCCCGTTTCCCGATCTGGGAGCTGGTTCACGGGAGGGCTCAGTTTGTGACGCTCTACTGAGCTGTGTACGTGACAACACGTGCACTTCCTGACGGCATCTGCTACTGCAGGTTAAAAAACCATTTCCCTGGGGCGGAGCTAACTGCAGCCCCCACACAGGGTCCCAGACCCCTTTCTCTCCTCCATCTGTCGAAGCCTTTTGGCCACAGGCCTCATCCTTTCAAAGCCTTAGCCAGGGCCAAAAAAGCAAAAACCCACACTAGATCCTTCCCAGATACCCACAGTTCCAGTCACGGCTCCTTGAGAATGCTGGTGTCTTTCAAAGAAACCTTACTGCCGTCACCAGCTTTCTGTTCCAAATAAGAAACAGGAACACGAGGAGCCGCCACTGCCCTGCACGGCTCGCTTAAACAGACTTCCTCCAAAATGGCGCTCTCAACGGACACCTCTGGCTCACAGACACCCACGAGGAAATGCTTGAAGAAGGCGCCACACACAAAAGGCCGCTGAGATCAGATCGTGGAAGAGTCCGCAGCCGCCTCGCAGAACCAGCGAGCTCTAGCGACGCACCGCGTGCGACTGGTCATCGTGCGCCGTCACCCACAGCTACGGTCACAGCCGAACGCGTGTTTAAGATCGCATGTGAAGTTCCGATGCAGGTCGCCCAACTACGGCACTGGGAGCCACTCGGGATGCTTCACACGTTATTTTAATACCGTAACCTCTGCTTGACATTACCACACATGCTTTTCACGCTGTCTGTGAACTCAGGCCAAAAGAGCCAGTAAGACCTCTGAGCACATTCAGGGCACCTGGGTGGCTCCACTGGCCGAGCGTCTGACTCTTGATTTAGGCTCAGGTCACGATCTCAACAGCTTTGTGGGTTGGAGCCCTGCGCCAGGCTCTGTGCTGACATCACGGAACCTGCTTGGGATTCTCATTCTCTCTCTCTCTCTCTCTCTCTCTCTCTCTCTCTCTCTTCTCTCTCTCTCTCTCTCTCTCCCCCTCTTTCTGCCCCTCTCCCACTCTCACTCTCTCAAAATAAATAAACTCTATAAATAAATAAGTCACCGACTTTACATAGGCTATAAAGGGATCATAAATTCAAAATTACACCTTTTAATAGGAAATTATAACCGTGTTCAATTAAATGATTCTATGTCACATAGTTTACGAATGTTCTCAAATGCCTCTCGGGGAGAATACCCTTATTTTTTGGAGCTACATCCCTAAGAATGTGGGACAAAATGTCAGGATGCCTGCAACTTACTTTCACTTCACATGCTTCAGAAAAATGTACGAGCATGCACACACATACACACACACACACACACACACACACACACACACACACTGCGGCAAGACACTAACATTGTTAAATGCAGGCAGTGGAGACACGGGAACTCACAGCACGTTCTTCCCACCGTAGGTTTGAAATTGTTGTAATAAAAAACCTGCACAGAAATCTTCACTCACCTGTCAAGCAGGTGCCGCGGCCCTGCCCCTCATCACAAGCAGATGGCCGAATGTGCCCAGAGACGCGTGCAGGGACTGTGCATGCCGCCCTCGCCCTGCCAAGAACAAGCGAGAACCAGCCGTCACCACCAACGATTTTTACCAAACGAATGCTGTTTCACTCAAGAAAATGTTCTTCGTGGAGGACAAGCCTCTAGGCTCAAATTTTGCTCTGTTTTTAAGGAAGGAGAAAGGCAGAAAGAGAAAACAGCGCTCCCGCCACGTATTGAACCTGGGGGACAACCGTCCGCCTCACCCGCTCCGGGAGCTTCTGGGACCGAGAGATTCCTGATGAAGTTTCTTTAAGTCACATCGGTTTCGGGGCGGTGACGCGTGACGGAGCCCAAACTGCCACCGAGCAGAACACGGGGCCTCCAGGACCAGAGTCCGGGACCTGGGAGACCTCACGAGGCCCTCACGCACAGCCCAAACCGGCCCCACTGCTGGGCCTCCCGGGGGGCCGCGACCGACCCCACCCTCCACGCGCTCGGCGACAGAACACGTGGCGCCACGGCCTGTAAGTCGCGCTCTGTTCTGGGCCGTCCTGCCGCGGCCTGTGACGAAGGCACAGTTTACCAGCTCCACTCTCCAGAGGCAGCTGATGTCACAGACGACGTTCGAGGGGCACGTGCAACCAGAGATGAAACCCTTCTCAGACCTTCTGCCCCCGAGCTCCAGGTGCGTCCCCCCCCCCCCCGGCTCCCCCATGCCCTCCCGAAAACCAACCTCAAGGCCAAACAGCCAAACACGTCCACGCACCATTTTGGCGGGGGGGGGGGGGGGGGTGCACTGCGGTTTGTTTCTTGAGAGTATCTATTAATAGTCACTCTTAATAGTGCCATTAATGCTCTAATTATGACACCAGTTCCTATACCAGTTCCATCACCACTAATTACACTTCTCTTTTAAACACAATAACCCTAGGGGCGCCTGGGTGGCTCAGTCGGTTGAGCGACTGACTTCAGCTCAGGTCATGATCTCGCGGTCCATGGGTTCGAGCCCCGCGTCGGGCTCTGTGCTGACTGCTCAGAGCCTGGAGCCTGTTTCAGATTCTGTGTCTCCCTCTCTCTCTGACCCTCCCCCGTTCATGCTCTGTCTCTCTCTGTCTCAAAAATAAATAAACGTTAAAAAAAAAAATTGTAAACACAATAACCCTTAGTGTAACTTGGACATTACATGCATTTTTTTCTTTTCCTTCCTTTTTTCTCAAAAGAGCAAGCTGCTGGCCAAGGGAAGTAAAACAAGCATCACACGGCGCCCCTGGTGACTCTCCTCTTGGCCACGACGAAAAGGCAATTATCACTTGGTGTGGAGGGTTTTCTACCCACGTGTTTAGCAAGCACGAGGCTGGAGACTACAGCACAACCAGATACCGGCGTCCCAGGCGCCCCATACAGGAGCCTGAGGAAAGCGAGTCAGGGCCCCGCACCTGCCTTGCAGCCCTGTCTCCACTTGCGAGAACCGCTTCAAGTGGCCTCCTCACGCGGGGCCTGGAGCGCCTGCTCACGAAGACGCTGTACCCCACGAAGGAGATGGGATGGGGTCTCGATGCCTCATGCAGTGGAGCGCCCGGACCCCAGAAAACTCTCCGGGAAGTTCGGCCAAGAGCTGCCCAAAACCGAAGGAAAAAACCTCATTCTCCTTGGGGAATACCAACTTTACTCAAAGGTAAGCCAACAAATCAGTAACTTAAACCTTGTTCATATTAAAACAAACAGGAACTACGAGAATGTAATCACTGCGTGAATGTTTAAGCTAAAACTCCTACCCTTACTTATCCAGTTCATCTCCAGCAACACCCTGGCTCGCAGGGGAGGGGAGTGAGGGGCGGGCTCTGCTGTCCCATTAAAGGGGGTCTTGGGAGAACGTGTGAGGCTGGTAGAGACTTTAATGTCACAGTGAACCCAGGACACTGCTGATGGCCCTGAGTCCAGGGAATTCTCTGCAATATCAGGACTCCCAGATTGCCACCCAATCGAGGGACAGGAAGACGGACATCTAGACACGTGCAATCCCGTCTCTACCACACATCTGGGCATCCGTGCAACCGAGTCCCCTCCTCCCTGCTGGGCACTGCCGCCACTGCTCAGTGCACGGCACAGACACCTCTCCATCCCACACCGATGGAGAACACGTTCAGCACCAACAGTCACTGCCATTTAAATGGATGTCCCCACCATTACTAGAGAAAAATAAGCTTACTGATTTGGTTGGTCTCTAAAAGCTTTTCACCGTGAACTATATTGACAAGCGTAGAACCACAGTAGCCAGCCTCCAAGAAGGCCCCAGGGGTCCTGTCTCCAGTACTCATGCTCGAGTGTGGTCCCCTCCCACGCAGAGAAGGAAGGGACTTTCCTAACCCTCTTCCTACTTCCTACTGACAGGCACATCCCTTCATCCAGTTGGGGGCACTGGAGTCTGGGGTGAAAGGCTGGGTCAAGGCCAGCTCACCCTACTCCGTCCCAGGAGGGACGCCCGCTGCCGTGTCCCGAGGGCCCTCGGTGCTCCAAGAGGACCCAGCCTCCCCCAACAGCCCAGCGGCATCACCTCCAGCCCCGTCGAGCTTTCCGAGGGCGGCTGCTTCAGCCGATCCCTTGCCGGCAACCAGATCGGAGACCCCAAGTCAGAACCACCCAGCCACGCTGCTCCCAACACCGTGCCCACACAGAAGCCTTGGGAGGTCATCAACGCTGATCAGTGTCTTAGCTGCTAAGTTCTGGGCTGACCACTACAATAACCTACGTCAGACTAAAGAATACTAGAAACAAACCCCACGTATCTAACGTCGTCGGTGCGGGTTTGGGGGTTTTATGGAAGCGCCGTGTGCCCCTCCCCGGACTCCCTCCCCTCCCCATCCCCACACAGACAACCAAGAGCCCCGATTCTTTGTTCCTCTTTACGGTTTCACCACATGTGTGTTCTCACTATGTTCTTGCATTTCGCCTGCTTTTAAGCCTAATACAGGTGAGACCGAGTTCATGTGTTAAGACTTGCCTCTTCAGATTCCAATTCTGAGGTTGTCAACTCCCATGGCCATGGCTGACTTTCACCACTGTGTGTGTGTGTGTGTGTGTGTGTGTGTGTGTGTGTGTGTGTGTGTGTATAGTTCCCACTGTGCGAACTTCCCGCTCTATTCCAATGGAGGGTCACCCGGGGACTTGTCGGCTTCTGCTAATATAATGCTATTTACACCCCAGTGCTCGTCCCCTGGTGCGCACCGAGTTTCTCCAGGGTACGGACCTGACTCGAGAGCACGTACGCATGGTCAGCTCTCCTGGGCCGTGCCACACTGCCCGCCACCGCGCCCGTGGACAATGAGCTCTTCAGCCGCCTTTCCAGCCTCTCCCAAATCACAGGCATGCTTGTTTCGCTAATCACCGGCAAAGCTCTCAACCAACAAAAGGGAAAGCTTTTCGTGTTTGCAGCATCAGTACCGCAAATAAACAGTACTCTGAAGTAGTGACCCAGGTGGCTGGAACATATTAGTCACAGGACAGCGGTGCGGGCTCCCAAAGGACGATGCAGATGCAGCCAGAAGCAGACACTGCCCTTGGGCACAAGTCAAACTGGATTTCCAGACAGGACATCCACAGACGGCTTTCCTCCAGGCGGACGCACATCTAGGGTCCCACCGTGCTGCCATCATCTCAAAGAGGGAAAAAATTAACTCACACGCAACCCAGCCAAATTCAAGATTACAGCAGGAGAGGGGCGCCTGGGTGGCTCAGTCGGTTAAGTGTTCGACTTCAGCTCAGGTCATGATCTCGAGATTCATGGGTTTGAGCCCCACGTCGGGCTCTGTGCTGAGGCTCAGAGCCTGGAGCCCGCTTCGGATTCTGTGTCTCTCTCTCTCGGATCCTCCCTTGCTCATGCTCTGTCTCTCTCTCTCTCTCTCAATAATTAATAATACAACATTTAAAAAAATAAAAACAAGATTACAGCAGGAGACTCCAATCATTTCAATGAAATGGCTTCGTGTTGGGTTTTTAACAGAGAGCTGATTATGTTTCTAGTATTTTCACCTAAGAAATGAGATTGTTACTCCCCATAATTAACACTATGTGTGGTGACTCTACAAAAAAAAAAAAATATTTAGGTTCTCTTTATATGAAAAGACACCCCTTTTACTTTAGCTAATTCAATTTCTTAGGTGACAACAGTAAATTTTACAATAATTATTTGTATTTCTAATAAAAACAAGCTCTTAAACTTTTCCACTGGCATTAAATACAAAAAAAAAAAAAAAAGAGAGAGACAGAGAGAGAGACATTCTTTCAATGTGGTCAGGAAGGAGAGCAGAAATGTTCCTGTAAATCTCAAGGAGGCTCACATCATGTCACTGAAAACAATGGCACTAGATGACCAAAATCAGGTCATTTCAACTCAGTCTCTTGACAGTTCCGACCTGTTTTCTTTGTTTACTCCTATGAGGTAGAACTATTCATACACCCATTTTACAGATGGAGGAAGCTTCAGGCGCAGAAAGCAGCCAAGTTGAGCATAGTCACGGAGCTGGCGAGTGGGACGCCGAGGGACCGAACCCAGGCCACTGACTCCAGGATCCATAGACCCAAACGCTACTCTGGGCAGCTTCCTCCGTCCCCGAGACCACCAGAGGCCCTGCCACGGTCACCATCGTAGCAGCGACCTGTGACTTGGCATCTACACGGCGCCCAGCCCTGGCCACGTGCTCTACTGCGTTTCCCTAACCCCCCTCCCCCCCCACCACCCTGACAGGCACCGCACCCACCGTATGGCTGAGGAAGCTCAGGCTCTGGAGTCTCAGGAACCCCATGGACACACACACAACAAAACAAAGTGGGGGAGACGCCACATGAACCTGGTCTCAGACGTCAAAGTCCGTGCTCCTTCTATAATGGGCCCTCCTGACCAAATAAAAGTACCTGATCCCAGGCCTGGGGCAGGCAGGTGCTGACCGCGTGTCCTGGACAGACGCCGCACTGGGAGAAGGCGTTTGCCAGGCCCGCACGACGGGGAGACTGAGGCCGAGCACAGAGAGAACCGCAGGGCTCAGCACCACCTCCTCGGGGGTTACGCCGGGCGGCCCACACAGCCTGTCCACACAGCGTTCTCGTCTGCAGAATGGGGCTCCTGGACGTCCAAGGGCTGCTGTGAGGGCTACACAGCTACACAGACCCACAGGCACATGAGACGAGGCACAGACGCGGGCGGGACAAGGTGAAAAGCGCCCCAGGATCAGGCCACAAAGAGCAGGGGACCCGCGGCACCCCCGCCCTCGCGCCCACACACACAGCCCCGCGTCCCCACCGTGGGTGACCCGACAACTGCCATGAGGCCACTGCTGGGCCACTTTTTCTGCCAACGTCATCATTTCTCTTCCTGGCCCACCCTGCACAGAATACCCTCACCCACCAGACCACCCTTGATGGGCTCGACATCCTCAACGTAAGTGCTGGGGCTGAAATGGATCGAACCAAGCACTGGGCTCGCTTGGCTTTTCTATTCCCGACGGCAGGAAATCTCTGGCACTCGCTTCAAATAGCAACGTGTCTTCCAAGTCTTTCCGGTGTCCTCGCCATCACCCCAAAGTACCCGGTCGTGAAGAAAAACCTCGTAAAATGACTGGCAAGTGACAGATTAGAAACGGCTCGGGCGACACTACGTGCACTGTCGCTCACAGCGTTTCTGCCACACCTGAGATCAGGTCATTTAACGTACGAGGTGCTGTTGACCAAATCTGTACGTTTATAACTACATTAAGAGGTTAAAAAATTAATTGGTTGGGAGGCACCTGGGTTGTGCCATCGGTTGAGCGTCAGACTTCGGCTCAGGTCATGATCTCACGGTTCTTGAGTTCGAGCCCCACAGGGTGTCAGCACAGAGCCCTCTTCAGATCCTCTGCCCCCCTCTCTCTGCCCCTCCCCTGTTTGCACTCTCCCCCCAAAATAAATATTTAAAAAAATTAATGGGTTGGTTACTTATGCTACTGGATAAATTATAGGAGTAAAGATAGCAAAATGGAAACAAAAAGAAAACACGTGAAAAGTGACTTTAGCTACAGGGCCTCCAGCCTAGCTCCCAGCAAGCTCCACGGTCGCTGGCCCTTTCTCTACCCAGAGCGGACGTAAGGGAGCAGTGGTAACCACATCACTGCAGTCCGTCCGGCAAAATCTTTCTTGGCCACCTGATGCCATCTATGAGTAAGCCACACGGGGCAAACTCAGAAACACGTTCCATGAAAGGAAAAGGCTGCATCGTCTGTCGGTTCTAATACCTGATCTGGAGTGGAGCAGGAGACCCACCGCGGGGCAGTTTTCCAGAGGCAGGCGGCCAGTACGGGCGCAAACAGCCGCATGATGGTAACAAGTGTTAAGACAACAGAAGCAGCCGCTGCTAATGTTTTCTCAGCAAGTGCCAGGGGCCAGGCCTTCTTTTCTTTTTCTTTTTCTTTTTCTCTGATTGTTTTTTTTTAAGTTTATTTATTTTGAGAGAGAACGACGAGGTGGTGCAAGTGGGGGAGGGGCAGAGAGAGAGGGAGAAGGAGGGGGAGAGTGAGAGAAAGAGAGAGAATCCCAAGTAGGCCCTGTGCTGTCAGTGCAGACCCTGATAAGGGGCTCCAGCTCACGAAACCTGGAGATCATGACCTGAGCCGAAACCAAGATTCGGCTGCTCAACCAACTGAGCCCCCCAGGCGCCTCATCCTGGGCCAGACCTTCTGCTGAGTATGTTCCCCACACTCTTCGTCAAAACCCTCACCCGAGGGGCACCTGGGGGGCTCCGTCGATTAAGCGTCCAACTTTGGCTCAGGTCATGATCTCTCGGTTCGTGAGTTCAAGCCCCGCATCGGGCTCTGTGCTGACAGCTCGCAGCCTGGAGCCTGCTTCAGATTGTGTGCCTCCCTCCCTCTGCCCCTCCCCCACTCACGCTCCGTCTCTCAAAAATAAAGAAATAAATGTTAAAAAGTTAAAAAAAAAAAAAAAAAAGAAGGCCTCACTCAATAACCATGGGAGAAAATATCATGAGCTAGATCCCCATTTAACAGATGTGAAAACTGACTCAAAGATTAAATGACTTGCCCAAAGTCACAGAACTAGTAGGTGGGTATAATGCCTGGCTCAAAGCACTGGGTAGGCATCCAACAAGTATCTCTTGAGCATGGGGTCTATATTTCTCCTCCATAAAAACAGAAAACCCTACTTATCTCACGAGGATTTTATAAGGATAAAATGAGATTACGTATACAGAGCTCCTAGCTCAGCGCCTTGACCTCTAGAATATGCTGAGGTATAAAAAACCTGGCACAATTGTGACCTGGAATAGGGTGATGATAATGACAATGGGTGTAGCAAACAGCACGACAGACAGAAGACGGACAGATACACCCAACAGGCAGAAGAAAGGCAGATAAGCCATGAAAGCATATCCAACCTCACCGATCGTTAGGGAAATGCACATTAAAATCACAGTGAGATACTACTACATACCTGCCAGAATGACTGCATGTTTAAAAGCAGCAATATCACGCCGGCCAGGACGCTCGTGCATTTGCGGTGGCAATGCAACGGGCAAATGGGGGAAGACACGACTGTGGTACGTCCACACAGAACGCTGCTTAGTAATAAAAAAGGGACAGACTGTTGACGCACACATCACGGATGCCTCTCAAATGTACTATGCTAAGGGAAAGAAGTCAGTCTCAAAGAGTATAGTCGACACAATCCCACTTTACAGGGCATTCCAGAAAAGGGAAAACGATAGCAACAAAGAACAGGTCGGCGTTGTTGGGCGTTGTGGACGGGGAGGGTCTGACCACAAAGAGGCAGCACCAGGGAATCTGAGAAGTGATGGATCGTCCCTTACGCTCTTCGTGGTGGTGGTTCCGTGAATCGATGCATGCATTAAAACTCACAGAACCATATCCTCCAAAAAAGTGATTTTTACTGCTGGTAAACTTTTTAAAAAATTGAATAAAAATTTTTAATCATATAAAAACTTGGTAGGTCTGGGTGAACGGATATTTGACCTCTGCTCTGGGGGTGGAGGGATGTGTGAGGGCCAAGGTTAACAGTAAGGGTACAGGAGAATCAACACAGAGGCTCTACAAGGTACAGGGGGTCAAGAACCTTGGTTTCTGGTCTGATTTCATCAAAGGATGACAGCGTCAAATGATACAAGCCACATCAACTCCCTGAGCCTCAGTTTACCCAATCCTAAAGCGAGACAACAAAGCAAATGGTCGTGAAGACCCTTTCCCACTACAAACATTCTAAGGTCAGTTTGTCCTCAAGCCACTGAGGCTGGGGAGACAGCAGGCAAATAAGCAGAAATCGCCAGGTATGGAAAACAGCCAGGCTCCCGCACCAATGCCATCAGGGAACAAAATAGGGTGAAAACCACTGATGTGTGTGGACGGCAGAGCGACGGTGGGGAAAGAGCCAGCTGCGGGGGAAAGACGGGAACAGGAGCAGAACACCCCCCTCTCCCACGACTGAAGCCAAGACAAGAGCGGTTTCCTAGGGAGGGGGCAGGGAGGCGGGACTGGGGGACAGAAAGGTGGGACGGCGGGGCTGGGGGGCGGGACCGGGGTACAGAGAGGTTGCGGACAGAGAGGCGGGACACGTCAAGGATCAAACGCTGGAGGGCTGAGTCGAGGAGGTGAGGACAATCGAGACCAGACAGGTTCCCCAGTGCCCCGTGCGGTCAGGGGCTGTCCCAGACAAGTCACCAGCCACAGGGGTGTCTCTAGCTGGTGTCCTGTTTTGCCTTTCCACGTCAGGATATGGAACCACTGCATTCCCAGTGTCAGTCTGGCCGCATCTTTGCTGCTAGGCGCCGAGAATCTAATAATACACGGAGGGAGAGTCTCCCTTCAGGAACCCGCCTCAGAGGCAGCAATTTTCAACATGTAGAAAATCCTGGAAGTTCAGAACATGGCTGCTGAGAGCTGGTGAGCCATCTTCTGGTCCTGAGGAGGTTGACACAGACTCCAGAGTTCTGGAAGGGAAGGAACCGGTTCCCGTCCAAAGGATTCAACGGAACGGAATGAATACGACGGACAATGACTAAGACTGTACCCCTGTCCCCCTGTTCGCTCGCGAGGCAGAGAGCGAGCCTGGGGCCAGAGACTCCCGACGTGGCCACTGAACTACGGCTTGCCTCCGCGCGCAGGGCGGGCCCCGGAAGGTGCATCAGCGCCCCAGGGACACCTGCCAGGCTGGGCGCTTGACCAGGACGGAAGGGAGACTGGGGCAGTGAGTGGCGTTCCTGCCCCGTTCCTACAGGGAAGCCTTCTCCGACGTCACTCCCTCTGCCAGTTCTCCTCGTGGAGCAGGACATGTGGACACAGCCGTCGGACACAAGCCGCTTGTGCCGGCTACGGAAAAGGAGCCACGAGGGCAGGGACCGGGCCCTAAGTCCGTCTCTCCCGCTGCCACCGCCTCCCCTGCTCGGCTCGAAGTTCCCCTTCGCTCCCATCCCAGCTGCCTCTTCCACGTCGACCAAACACTCCTCCTCCAACACAGCCGGGCCCCCGAGCAGGCTGGACGGGGCACGGGCACACAGGTGGTCTCGGAAGGATCGAGACGCCCTCTCTTACCGCTGACGTTCTCCTCGTGCTTCCCGAGGGCCGCCCGGGGTCAGACGCCACGCGAGGCGCTAGGAAGGATGAGGGTCGGTTCACAGCCCAGGCTGCGCCCGCGGGCAGCCCGCTCGGTGAGCCCGGGGGAAGGAGCGAGGCCCGGGCGGCCGACGGGGCGCACGCGGGAGACCCCAGAGGAAGGCGAAACAGACGAGGGCAGCGGAAGGCATTCGCGCGGGCACAGAGCCCGGCAGCAAAGAGCCAGCAGGGCTGACGGGGATGAGGACAAAGCACAGACACTCGAGGTACACACGCGGCATGCAGGACTTGTCCTGGGGGCACAGGAGCACGCTTGGGCAGGCCACCGTGGGAAGGGTACTGGGCAGCCGTCGGGAGGGAGAGTGGACGGAGGGAGTGGAGGGAGGGCAGAAGCGGACAGCTACAGCCAATCCAGGCAGGACGGGGTGCGCGTGCGAGAGGTAAGACAGACACCACACGACCTTTCTTTGGTGACTGGCAGGGCACGGGGGGTAATGGAAAAGGAACTGAGGGTGGTCCCGGGATCTGCCCTGATGACTGAAGAGAGGACGGTCTTTTCACAAGACGCCGGAGGGAGGGCACGTGTGCTGGGCAAGGTGAGCCCGCTGCGCACACGTCTGACCCGCGTGGGCAAGAGAAGCTCTGAAAACAGTGCCATGTCCCGGTGAAAACGCAATTCCACGCTCTTAAGTTCTCGGTAGCCAAAGCAGGAATGGACCTCACATCAGAGAGGGCAGGTGGCTTACTCCGGGCCACACAGCCAGAAAGAGAGGAACTAGACTTGAACCCAGGATGGCCCGCTTCTGAAATGTCAGCTTTTCTTCTAGGATGTTCTAGTGCTACATTCAGGGCCTACTACTGCTCATCTATACACTTAGGGCTCAGTGGTCTGGCTCTTCTCTTGCTGCTCCCTCCTGATGACAGTCCAGGCAACCTTGAACTACCTACTTCTAATCCCAGGGACACCGTCCCCACGGCTGAGCTCCGGCTCGCCTGTCCCGGCCCCATCTCCACTTTGTCTAGTTCATCCCGAAGACCACGTCTATGGCTCTGCACACGCAGTGAGAGGGTCCTGGTTTCCACAGGGGACCCTTTTGAATTCGTCTGCCGCACCCTGTGTCAGGGCATTCAAAGTCCCCTGACGGCAGCCCGTGTTTAGCTCACATTTGCGTCACTGGCTGAACCCAGCCAGGATTCCTTCCCGTCCTCCATGGCTGGCTATCTGTGATGATGTCACCTTAGGGAGAAGTGGGGAGGGGAGGCCACTGGAGAAGGACACACAGTGTTTACGTGGAGCCTGCCACTCCCCAAGAACTGTCCTGGGCACCAGAGAGGACAGCGCAGCCCCGGAACATATGCTCCCATGGAGATGGGACATCTGCTTGAAAAAAAAAAAATTCATACACACACACACACACACACACACACACACACAAACCAAAGCACATAAAATAGACAAAATATTTGATAAAACTGAGGGCTGGGTATGTATGTTCGTTACCTTATTCTCTACATTTCTCTAAATGT